>NC_084911.1:532515-802515 GCF_949316345.1 Pungitius pungitius
ACGGTTGCGTCAGCAGGGAGATGATAGTTCAGAAGTCTCACTAACTGACAGTATACTTATGCCCATGTTTTCTGGAGGGACAGAGCTTGAGGAAGCGGAGGAGCCAATCGCTGCGCAATCTGTGCCTGACGGTGAAACCAGCGATCCATCCAGCCCGAATGTGCTTCCAGTTACGCGCGGGCGCCTGGCGAGCGCACAGAGAGAGGATCCAACACTACAGCGTTGTTTCCGAAGGGTGGTGAGTGACAACGGTAAAGCAAGTGGGGAGAAAGTAGCCTTTATACAAGATAAAGATGTCCTAGTGCGCAGATGGACCCCTCTCCCAGATACTGATGCAGATTGGAATGTCGTGTACCAGATTGTGATGCCTACGGTCTATAGACAACATGCTACATTCTATGGGAGCAGAGGAGTCGCCCCCTGCTGGTCACTACACAGAAGTAGAGTCATTTCCTCATAGACGTCTATGGGAGCAGAGGAGTCGCCCCCTGCTGGTCACTACACAGAAGTAGAGTCATTTCCTCATAGACGTCTATGGGAGCAGAGGAGTCGCCCCCTGCTGGTCACTACACAGAAGTAGAGTCATTTCCTCATAGACGTCTATGGGAGCAGAGGAGTCGCCCCCTGCTGGTCACTACACAGAAGTAGAGTCATTTCCTCATAGACGTCTATGGGAGCAGAGGAGTCGCCCCCTGCTGGTCACTACACAGAAGTAGAGTCATTTCCTCATAGACGTCTATGGGAGCAGAGGAGTCGCCCCCTGCTGGTCACTACGCAGAAGTAGAGTCATTTCCTCATAGACGTCTATGGGAGCAGAGGAGTCGCCCCCTGCTGGTCACTACACAGAAGTAGAGTCATTTCCTCATAGACGTCTATGGGAGCAGAGGAGTCGCCCCCTGCTGGTCAGCAGAGAGAACGCGGTGTGTACCTCCGTTGACGGTGGAGCGCGTGGAGTCGGCGAGGGCCTGTGGGTGGGAGAGGGAGTGCGGCAGGACGCTGTTGGTGCAGGGGGGGCTGCTGGCGGCCGGCGGGCTGCCCTGCGACTGGTGAGGGGAGAAGGTGGTCCTGACGGACAGCGAGCTGCTCCGGTCGGAGGAGGAGGAGCCTGCTGGCGGGTGCCTGGACGAGACCGGGGGCGCGGCGTTCCGACCGGACGCACCGGTTCTGCCAGACAGGCCGGTCTCTCTGGCTCGCTGCGGGAGAGGGACGTATTTACCCTCGCTGGGGATAGAACGGAGGACATGGACAGGTGAGAGGAATTCTGGGAAGTGAAGTTACAATCTCATCCTGCTGAGTGAGGTACCATGTTAGCGTAGCCTAGCATGGATCAGTCCAAACTCTCTTCAGAAAACAAGCATTTTGAAACTTCTTATCTTGAGATGAGAAATAACGAAACATGGATTGAGACTTTTTAAACATTATGTTGTTTGTATTCGTATGTTCCAAATAAAAAAAGTTTATTTTGGATCCTGATGATGTCATGAACCCAGACAGGAAGCCGTGTGGTTTCCCCCCCGGGATGTGCGACACTTCCCCAGGTACAAAGCAGACAAACTGACACCCGTCTCCATGGCGATGGCACCCTCCTCTCCAGGACGTCCCACGTGAACAAGCTCCATGACCTAAAAGGGTTTTCAACTTGTTTATTTAATCTGAAGAACTCACCTCCCGATGGAGGCGAACCCGGGGCTGGCCCGGTCCTCCCCCCCCCGGACCACCGAGCTGTACTTGTCCTCCTCGCTGCGGCCCTCGTCGTTCTCCAGGGAGACCCGCCGGCGGTACTGCAGGCTGCTCTCGATCTCATTGGCCAGCCGGCTGGCTCGCGCCTCCCGCTGCCGAAAGACCTCGGAGGTGCCCTTCTCCAGAGGCATGCTGGGAGAAAAGGCAGGGAGGGCAGTTTGTACAGTGATGTAGAAGAAGAATAAAAGGTTAAACGACCACAGGGTCATCAGACTTTTATCTAAAAATATATAAAAACAACGACAGCCTGAGAGACTCACGTGTACATGGAGAGGCTCGAGTCATACGTGGACTTCACACCGTACGCCTCCTCGTTGAACCTGAACATCTCGTTAGCATCCCAACCGTTAGACTGGAAGGAGAAGCCACACTCAATGCTAACGCTAACGCTAACATGAAGGAAAGAGCTTCTAGTTCAGATGTAATCTGGTGTGTGTGTGTGTGCGCGTGCGTGTGTGTGTGTGCGTATGTGTGTGTGTGTGTGTGTGTGTGTGTGTGTGTGCGTATGTGTGTGTGTGTGCGTATGTGTGTGTGTGTGTGTGTGTGTGTGTGTCTCACTGTGTCCGCCTCCAGTTCAAAGTTTTCTCCGTTCCCGTCCCACCTCTGCAAGACTTTCTCCCGGTGATCCCCGTTCACCCGCGACGAGCTGATGGACGTGTCGGTAAACGCGTCTGTGTGCGCGCGCACACACACACACACACACACACAGTATTCTTCATGTCTCATTTAAAAAAAAAAAAAATATTCACTCAAACCAGATTTTGTAAAAGAAAAAACAATTCTGAGCTCCTCATTGAAAAAGACAAATGTCTATTCATCAAATGATATATAACATAGATATATATATATATAATGTTATATATAGCTTCCTCTAGTCAGGCATTAATTCATAGGTTTGTATTCATGTGAAAACGCCACATGGCCTGATTTATAATATATAACAATGACATAATATGAGTACGTCTTGTCACCTTTGATGGCGAAGTTGAGGTCGACGTCGCGGCAGGTCATCGTCACCAGGTCGGTGGGGCTGAAGATCATGGTGTCAGTTATGTCTTCAATCTTAGGTGGAGAGGACTGGCTGCTTCCTCCACCTTCCTCTCCTCCTCCTCCTCCTCCATCGCTCTGCTTGTGCACGGCATCCACAGCCAGCTCGCACTGACAGGAGAGCGAAGAGGAGCCAGATGAACAACGTGTGGATGCAAACAGTGCAACAAGCTGGTCTTCATTCTTACCTGAGAGCTTAAAGTCTTGAAGATTCCTTCGTACGCTGCTCCGTTCTTCACCCTCACATCGCAAGTGGAGCCCTGAGACCAGAAGAGAGATCAAATCAGTTAAACAACTGGGAAGAAAGACTTTCTAAAGTGAATACCCGTTGGTTCATAAGATTTTGTCTTTAGAAGAAAAAAATTAGTTGCGATTATTCTAGATTAATAGATTAATTCTAGATTTCTAAATGTGACATTAGTTCATTTTTAATCTATTGACAGCCCTCCGAAATAGATGTTATAGATGAGTTATGACTCATAATTTCTTAACACAAGTTCTAAACACAATATTATACATCATATATATATATATATCATTATAAATAACCACAAAAGAAGGAAAATCATGTTGTATTCCCTCATTTGAAATGTGTTTTTATGAGATTTACCACGATAGATGACTTTACCAGCGTACAAGGACGAGGACTATATGATGTTGTGGTTTATAAGAACACATTTATAAGTATTTAGTAGAAATGTGGTATTTCCATCTTCTCGACTCACCACGACGGCCGTGAGGAAGTGAAGCATTCGAGCGTTGTTGTAGACGCCTTCAAACACCTGCAGGAGCAAGTGTTTCAGTAGAGGAATACAAACTTTTTAAGGAAGATATTTACTTGAAAAAAATTAACTTGACATTAAAATCATATTTATTTGTCAAAATAAACAATTATTATAGATTTGTGATGATATAAATCAAGAATGAACTTATTAACAATATTTTTGTGCATGCAAGAATATTGTGAATAATTATATTTATTATCAATATATTTTCATTTGAACTCACAAAATAATATAAAATAAAATCTTTAGGAACAAGTAGTAGTTTCCATGAACATGAATAATATCTGTCTTCCAAAATGAGGATCAGAGTTCGGACGTCCTTGGAGATGAAGCTTGTTGGAGAAGAACTGAGGAACCGATGAGGAACCGACTCGATCAGAAGAACCGTTATGAGGAGCTTGTCTCCGGGCCGAGCCCCGGATGTTTACACCGGCCTGCTCCGCCCTGCTATCAACAGCTTTACCGGCCCAATAAACAATGCTTGTACTTACTATGCTGCTTAAAGGGGATGTTTGCGATGGCGGTTTCATTGTGTTCCTGGTCCTTAGGAGGGAGGAGAGGAAACGAACGTTAGCTAACAGCTAATAACAGCTAGCAGAATATGCGGCTCCTCAAAGGAGAACAATAAACACCAGCCTTGCTAGCTAGCTAGCTAGCATGGCAGCTAGTTAACCCATGACATGGCGGGACATGGTATCAGTTAAATCCGTTGTTATATTCAAACGAATGACCCAGGAGCAAAGTAAGAAGAACTCAACGTTGTTGTTGTTTACAGTGAGGTTACAATAAGCCAGCTAAACGTGCTAAAGCAGCTAGCTTAGCACAGATGTCGAATTACAGCCACAGAGCTGCAAGCCGACAGGCAGAAACGACGTCGGCGTCACGTTATAAACGAACAGCGGAGCACTTTGGGGTATTTCGATGTTACTTTTTAGTCATGTGCATCCCGGTTGCTCCTGTCCCGTCGTTCCAGCGAAAAGTCCCACGATCTGACAGGCCGAACGCGAAGCACCGCTGAAAAAACAACAAAACACGGCAGCGGCTGCGTTCGATTTGTTCAACACCTTGCGCCAGCTGGGCGCGTGATTCGGTTCAAGTGACGAGAGGTGGGCCACTTCTGGGCGATATAAACACACCAGGATGTTCCAATTGAACTAAAAATACTTTATTTAGTTTAAAATTGCCATTTTGAATCTTGAAAGTACTCACTACGAGCGAATGCTCCCGCACGAAAACAGAAAGTCAAAAGCAGCCGCGATCCGCAGGGGGACTGGAACGAACGCACAGCTCCTAAGTCCCGCCTACTACAATATTCTAAAACCTGATAGGGTTAAACTTTTTATCAACACAGTTTTACCTTCTGTTTCATTGGTTCTGACTTGATGTCAATAACTTTTCTTGGACTCGGCCCGTGGGCTCTCCTCCCGGAGTTCAACACACACAAATACTAGCGTATTGAGCACATGCAATTTGACACATAATAAATCAGCATAAAATACAATTCTTGGCAAATTCAATACTTGAGATTTCATGCATTGAATCACATTTAAGAAAAATAAATATACCAAACCAAATTGAGAATTATAAATAATCCTGCAGATTTGTTGGTTTATTTATTTATCAGAGACTTTTTGCCCCGTGCATCGCCACTGCTGCTAAGCCTGGTTTATGCTTCAGGACACGCAGACACAGAGCCTCTTGCTGCCCTTTCACCCCTCTTGCGTGCTTGCGTGTGTCGACCCATTTTAGCGGGATCATTTTCAGGATGAGATGACGTAGATCAGGCTTTTCGGTTTGTCTAAATCACCATAGCAACGCATCAAACTACTTGAACCTGCTGGATTAGTTCACCACACTCTTCCTCATTGATGAAGGAGCGACATCAGTTAGATTAACCTTTTATAGGGAGACAGTTCTATGACATCACAAAGACCCGTTATGACATCACTTCCTGTACGAGCGCCATAGACGATGAAGACAGGAAGCATTTTTTTACAAGAAGACCTTCTGGAGCCGTAACGTTACGTGATGAAGACCACACGCTGCAGCCGAGCGTCCACTGTCCCACAGACTGTCCCACAGACTGTCTCTATACTGTCCCACACACTGTCCCACACAGTGTCCCACACACTGTCTCTATACTGTCCCACACACTGTCCCACACACTGTCCCACACAGTGTCCCACACACTGTCTCTATACTGTCTCTGATCTATACAGAAGATGCATCCATGAAGCCTCTGATTGGTCCGAGTGACGAGGCATTAAAATGAGTCTATACTTTACAGTCATGTGACATCCTCTGTCCTGACAATACGATTCAAATACACATATTATCTGCTCGTATGAGTTCATCGTCTCCTGCTCGTCTTCCTTTAAGTTTATTTGTCGTTGTACCGTTAAAAAATCCTTGTTTCGGTGATCGACTCTTCTGACGTATGACGTGATGCTTCAAACTAATCAGACCGTTTGAGCACCTTCAGGGAAACGAGACCACCTGGTGTCAATCATCTGCTTCATTTGAGCTGGACCATGGGACATTTGATGGACTTCGTTGAACCACGTACGAGGAACAGGGCCCTGGGGCCCGTTTACCAGATATCTTTTTTTCTATGAGCTCCAATATCTTTTCAACTGGAGTTAGTTCCTAATTCCCCAAAACCTTTAAACTGTAGATCAAAGCGCACAAATCGTCTGATGCCAGAGAAAACTCACCATCACAGTATTTTTTCTTTTGTGTTAAATGTTTCCAGTTGATGAAATGTTCATGCATAATTGCTTTTGATCTACCGCTCTTACCCCCCCCCCCCCCCAAAAAAAGCTGTAAACACTGCTAATGCTATTCTAACACAAGAGACAGTGTCAAACTATTAGAAACATCACCAAATTATTCTTTAAAATAATGATTCTAACTATAACAAAGAAAGACCACACAACATCTATGTTTCACTATATTTATATCATTAAATTCAATATAGTACCTGAAACTAACCACACAAGGGTGGACACAACGACCCCCCCCCCCCCCCCAAAAAAAATACAGTCCCAGCAAAGAGAGAAAAGAGACAGAGAAAGGCACAAAGAGTTCTGACAGAAGGACACTGGGGGGGGGGGGGGGGGCGCATATAGACAAATACATGAGCAAAGAATAGAGCGGTAGAAATGAATGGGGGGGCAGGGGGAAGGGGGGGGGGCTCTGAACGATGATGACGACACAGAAAAGGCACAAGTAGAAAGAGCAGTTCTTCTCATTTACATTTTCTGCTGATTGTTTCCTTTTCTCTTTCCTTCCCTCGTTGTCGAGGAGGAGAGAGACCAGCACGGTCGCCATGGCAACAAAGCATTATAGCAAATCATATATATATATATATATTTTTCCTTCTGTTTATCCCAAAAGTTAAAAAAAAGAAAGAGGCACAAACACATGGATTACAAGATGGAGTCTGAACAGGTTTCACATCGAGGAAGCATTCGCACAAAAAAAGAACAAAATAAAATCAACATTATCCCGACCAGTCGTTATTATTTCCATCAACAATAATTTCTCTGTAGTGTGTGTGTGTGTGTGTGTGTGGGGGGGGGGGGGTTCAAACACGCTGCAGACTGAAGGAACCACCTCGTGTCCTCAGGAGCTCTTATGGAGACAATTAGGACCTATACACATATTTGGATTGATGTACCTCTTTAAGTGTTTATTTGACCTCTTTTCTTTCATACAAACAATAAAGGTTCATCTTACGAAGCCTTCAGATGCTTTTAGGTCTGAAGAACACAGAGTGTTTTGTACCTTGTGTGTCTCTTAAACGGATTTGTTTTCGATCACAGAACTACGGAAGCCCCGAGAGGACAAACAGGTGTTCTCACCTGTGTTTGTGACTTAAAAACAGATGGAAAAGTTCCACTAGGATCATTTTCAGGGTGATTTAGATTCTGCCTTTCGTGCTCAGGATCCTTTTATCTTTCCATTGTTGTTTTTCAGCCACAAGATGCAGAAGTGAGTTTTGTAAAGTAATTTTAAACCAATGTAGAAGAAAACACAATCTGAGTTGTTTTTAGAACAAGAGGTGAGGAGATCTATAGCTGATCAGTGCGATCAATATGCGAACGAGAGATAATAAATAAAACCTTTCTTCTGGTTAGATCAACAGGCTACATTAGCTAAGTCAGCTACATTTGCAACTAATGTTGTATTTAGACGTCTATTTCCGTTTGTACAGTTCATTCTTTTAACAATAAAGTGGCAGAAAATTGAGAAAGAAAAAACGTATGCAATAAAGTATTTAAAAATATCAAATTTACTGTGGAAAAAAAATGTAGAAAAGCAGAAAACACATTTTTAAAGCACAAACCAGCAAACGTCTGACAATAAAAAAAGAAAATAGCATGTCGTAAAATGTTAACTTAAAGAACACAGTAAAAACAAAATCTAAATATTCCAATCAGTGTGTAGCATTAGCAGCACCGCTAACGGCTAACGGCTAACGAATGAAGGTTCCCTTCAGGTCTATAGTGATGCGTTCAGGGAACATGAGAACAATAGGACGTGGTGAAGTGTAGTGTTTGTGAACTGGAATAAAATCCATATTAGAGATGAATTATTAACAAGAGCTCTGAGCTCATTATTAAACACCTTTAATATAATAGTGACAATAAAAATGTTTAGTTATTTTCATTGTGTGTTTTCATTAAAATAACCGATGTAGGTTGGATCCATTTTGACGGTTTAAAGTGACTTCAGAGCAGTTCAAACGATCTTTTGGACGAAAGGTGAAAGAAAATCAACATTGGTTTGATTCTTCTGATGTTGTAACAGAAACGTTTTATTAGCAACTAAACCTTTTTGTTTCTATTTTTACGTCGCAAACACAAGGAAGAAATCTATAGTTATTTAGTATGTGGGCCGCCGTAGTTCTGTGGATAGAAGGTTTGGACCGCGTGGTTGAGGTATCAGAGGTCAGCGAGGTCAACAACAAACTCGCTGAGTCAACAAAAGAAACAAAACGCTTACTAAAAGAACAAGAAATGTACCGCTAGTTAGTTAGTTAGTTAGTTAGTTAGTGCGCTCTCTCTACCTCTCCCTCTCTCTTTATACTTATATATATATATATATATACATATATATGTATATATATATATATATATACATATATATGTGTATATATATATATAAAAGTCAGAAGAAGGAGTACTGGTTGTCGATGGCTCGTGGCGCCCTCGCCCCCTCCCTCTCTTCTCCCTCCACAGCTTCTAGTTGCCGTAGAGGCGTGTCCCTGTCTCTCTCCTCCCAGTCTTCTTCGCCCCCTCCACTACCTCCTCCGCTACTCCCCCCCCCTCCCCCTCCTCCTCCTCCTCCCCCTGCTGCTGCTCCTTCTTCTCCTCCTCCTCTTGTTGTCACGGTTACCGTCGTGGTTGCGTCTGTCCCACCTCCCGCCGCCTCATCTTCTTGCTCCTGGGGAGGAGTGGGGGGCGGTGGCCGGCACGGTGGCAGCGGGGGGGGCGGAGGCTGAGGGGGACTACGGGGTCTGCTGGTCAAGTCTGCAGGGACCAGAAACAGACGAGAAGGAAGAAGAAAGGGGGGGGGTGTAAATAAAGGAGGAGGAAATAAGGGCAAAAGTGTAGTGAAGGAGTGAAGTGAGGAGAAGAAGAGTGAATTGACAGTTAGGTGGAATAAAGTCTGTGGCCATGGAGTCAGTGGTAGTCATGGAGACGGTCCACTTCAAGGACACACACACACACACACACACACACACGTCTCTCACTGAGTCCGGTCTCACTTACACACAGTCAGAGATGGGGGTTGATGGAGAGTCGGGATGGCGCGTGGTGATGACATCACAGACTGTGGGCCGACTGCCTGCTCTGTCCCGGCCTGCAAGGGATGAGCCAACGGATACAACAAACACAACTGAGGTCAGAGGTCAGCACAGCAGAGAGGGCGGACGGTGAGCGTTGGATGGGTTTCCTTGTTCACGTTTCTCATCGCACCGGAGCTGAAGATTGAAGTCCATTTGGACTTCCTAGTAATATCCTAATTATATCCTAATTATATCCTAATTATATCCTAATTGTCTGTAGATAAGGAAAAATGAGTCAGTGGCTTCACGCATTCCGCAGCAAGAAAAACCACAGACTAACGTTCATTTATATGTAAAATCTCACTCATTTTCCTATATTGTGCAATAAGTCAATATATTACATATTGTGTATATTTAACACTGAAAGCACTTTCATCACATGCTCCATTAGAGACCTGTCAATCAGCCTGTAGCCCCGCCCTAAAGCATCTCCTGCTTTTGGTCTGTGCCTGTTTTTCGGTGTGTCTGGTGCGCTCCGTACCTGGCTGCCGGACCGCGGTGGCGCCCACAAAGCTGATGAGCGTGACGTCGGAGGCGCCGCCGGACTCCAGGGGGATCGGGTGCACCCTGAAGTGCTCCAACATGTCGAAGATAGACTGGAACCAGAGGTGCTGCACTCTGCATTGACCGTCCTCGTTCAGGGACAAACGCAGGTGCTGCAGGGAAACAGAATAGTTCATGACTCCTTCTGATTAGGCCCCGCCCTAAAGCCCCATTGGAGGGTTTTGACTCTAAATGGACCTTCATCCACTAAATGAACATCATGCTGAACTGAAGAAGACTTGAAACTAGAGACTGAGATCATAAACTCATGTTTACAATGTTTACTGAGGGAATAAATCAAGAGAGAAGTAGAGTCATTTCCTCATAGACGTCTATGGGAGCAGAGGAGTCGCCCCCTGCTGGTCACTACACAGAAGTAGAGTCATTTCCTCATAGACGTCTATGGGAGCAGAGGAGTCGCCCCCTGCTGGTCACTACACAGAAGTAGAGTCATTTCCTCATAGACGTCTATGGGAGCAGAGGAGTCGCCCCCTGCTGGTCACCACACAGAATGCAGCTTTATAAAAGCTTTGACTTTAATGAACCATAAGTTTATCTTTGCATATTCACCTTGGCCTTTCCCTGGAAGTTGAAGGTCAGGACGTATTCTCCGCGCCGTGTCTCACTCTGGCGAACCAGGAAGACGCCGTGGCTCGCTGGGCCTCCGGCCAGCACCAGCTGGGCGGCTTTGAGGCGGGACAGGGTGCCGTGGAACCACTGGCACTCGCTGAGCGGGTGTTCCACTGCTTCAGCGGGGGCCACATCCGAGAACAGGAAGGAGCCTGGACGAAGGCGATCGGCACGTATTGATACTTCGTAGACCGAAGGCGGAGCTCGTTCTAAACTAACTGAAGTTTAGTCCTCCTATGTGTCTAGTGTCTGATCATGTGACGTCCTAAACAACCAGCTGACCGCTACCGGCTAACCAATGGGTCACTTCAGCTACATTGTGATGAACTGGTATCAATGTATCCAGATGTTTTCACATTTACATTAAATTGATATTGAGATGAATAATGATCTGTTTAACTTCCTAAAATGAGCTCTGAGTATATTATTATACAGCATTAAACAAATTATCATTTGAAATTTGTATATTTCATGAAAAAAGAAAACCACTATAAATGACAGAAACCGTAAAAGTACATATATTTAGTAGTTCTGATGTTTAACTGAATCCTTGTATACCAGCAAAGTGCATCATCTACACTCCATAATCACCCGTGGCATCTGGCGTCTCAGCGAAAGGCGTCCCGAGGCCGCCGCCGCCGAGGATCCGTCCGTCCGGTTCGTCGAGCGGCGCTCGAGGTGGCAGCTCCGGTGGGAGGGGATCCATCAGAGGGGAGGAGCCTCCGATGCCTCCGTAGCATACTGACAACAACAGGAAGTGGACGAGGGAAAACGTTACGGAGTCCCACTCGACCCGAGATGAACCGCAGAGCCAAGTCGGGACAAACTGGCCAATAAAGAGCTTCAGAGGACGAAGAGTCCGTAGATAAAAACTGTGATTTAACCCCAAGAAGTCTGTTGTGTGTTTGTGTTGTTGTGTGACTTGGGTCTCAGTACGCAGCCTGTGTATTAGTACGCAGCCTGTATATTAGTACGCAGCCTGTGTATTAGTACGCAGCCTGTGTATTAGTACACAGCCTGTGTATTAGTACACAGCCTGTGTATTAGTACACAGCCTGTGTATTAGTACGCAGCCTGTATATTAGTACGCAGCCTGTGTATTAGTACACAGCCTGTATATTAGTACGCAGCCTGTGTATTAGTACACAGCCTGTGTATTAGTACACAGCCTGTGTATTAGTACGCAGCCTGTATATTAGTACGCAGCCTGTATATTAGTACGCAGCCTGTGTATTAGTACGCAGCCTGTGTATTAGTACGCAGCCTGTGTATTAGTACACAGCCTGTGTATTAGTACACAGCCTGTGTATTAGTACACAGCCTGTGAAGACCTCGTTGTACCTTGTGAGAGACGGTCGACAGTATCTGGCGTACCGCTGATGTCCAGCGGCCCCAAGGACACTCCTTCAGCGTCCTCCTGTTCACTGAGGGGGGGGGGGAGAGGTGGGGGGGGGTGGGGGCAGAGGGTTTAGCTGGTCCAGGAGGCTGCACACACACCTCATGGCTTCACTCATTGGTTCCTTCGCTGATCACCTGAGACAGATGCCGTTCCGGATGTCGCTCAGCCAGGCTCTCATCTGAACCGCGTCGCGAGTCTCAATTACGTACTGAGCCGTGCCCTCCAGCTGGGGGGGGGGGGGGGGCAACCCGTCAGGTGACATCTCCTTTTCCTCACAGTTCTTTCAGTTCTCTAGTCTTTTACTTCAGTTATTGTACTTCTACATCATGTTTTTTACTGCAGACCTTCAACTATACCAGACAACGATGGTGATCACCAGAATAAAACTCGGGGGGGGGGGGACAAAGAGGAGCAGCAGTTACCTGCATGAGGAAGGTGTTCTCCTTGTCGGGCACCTCCTGCGCCGTAGTGCTCCTCACGTCCACCATGGAGCAGCAGGGGACGGTCAGCCGAGGCTTCGACGACTGGAGGAGAGAAAACACGTGAATAAAATACATTACATAATAATCAATAATCAATCCTCATCATCAAAACACATTGTGAAGCATGTTCATTCAGAAAATAGAGATGGAATTTACTCCGTTAACTCTGACGTCTGTAAAGAATCTGCGATAGAATGTTTAGTAAATTAGTTTAAGAACTAACTGTTGGACTGGAGTGAAAACAAATCAAACCAAACACAGCAATGCAACTAAAACATTTATGACTTCTGAGGGCAGTGCTTCCTAAAGAAAACAAAAAAACAATCACACACAAGACACATTATGAATAATGGTTGTTTGTTCAATTAATTAAAGCGAAAGTTGAAACATTTCATAATCTAAATATATGTTCCCATATGAGTCCCAGCTGCTGTTTCCAGTCTTCATGCTAAGCTACGCTAACGATAAATGAGGTCAACATGAGGCCATCAAGTCATTCTGCTGCTTCCTCACCAACATGTCGGTAACCACAGAAACTGCTCCCTTACATAGATTTATCATTTTGAAGCAAATTTTTCTCCTCTTATTCAACACGTTTATGTGTGGCATAAATAATAGTTTATATAATTATATTGTGTAGTATACAAAAAGGACAAACAAAGAACGGTTTAATTTCCACAGGTTAGAGTATTAAAGCAAAGGTAAAGAATATATACAACGTGTATCAATAGTATAAAGAACAATTTACTGGATGAACTTTGTTTAACAAAAACTCATCCACTTATCAGCCAAAATATGGAAATGATACATAACCATTTTATTAGGTAATTTCCTTTCATCAGATTCATTAAAGATTCTGAGTTCTGAGCTCCTCAGTAAAACTATGACATCATGATGGAGTCATCGGAGACCATCAGTCATGTGACCAGAAATCAGAGAACCTGTGAAGGAACTTATTGATTTAATATTTGAAATACGTAGAGACTCCATTATTCCCCAAGATGTGTGGCACTTTATGTCAGCTTATTTAGACCTTTTCAAATTTTTGTGGAATTATCAAAGACATTCATCTGCATTTATTCATTTATAATCGTGTTTCATTTGTTTCCTGTGAAGAGGAGCAGGGCTTTTATTGTTTTGGAGCTTGAAGCAGCTGTTGACTGTAAACACGTCTCAGGAAGCAGCTTCACTTACTTTGGGTGGAATGAAGAACTCCAGGTAGTACTCCTCCCCCCTCTCTCCCCCCTCTCGGTCTCTCTCCTTGAGGACCAGGCGACACTTGTGCCAGCGCCCCCCCCTCCAGAGGGCGCTCCCCCCGCCGGAGAGCGGCTGCACCAGCCCGCCTACCCCCGGCGAGGAGGTGCTGCTGCTGTCCGCCCCGTGGTGCAGGAGCCCGAAGGAGAAGCCCGAGAAGCCGTGGCTTCCTGTGAACTCGTCGGTGGACGAGCTGACGCTCACCCCCCCCTCCCTCACCAGCCGGCCCACCTTCCTCGGGGGTCCCGCGACGCAGGCGCCGGCACTGCTTGGCGGCAGCGTGGAGGAGTGAGGCCCACCAGCGGTCAGGGTGAGGGCGGGGGGGGGGGATCGCGACAGCCGGAGTTTCTCCAGGCGATGGCTCCACTTCTCCTTCTCGCCGCCCTCGCCGTTGCTCCGCCGGCGGTCCCGGGCGGCCTCAGAGAGAGAGAGGGAGGTGGCGCTGCTGGAGGACGAGGGCGGCAGCGAGGAGGAGGAGGAGTGCGGCAGGGAGAGGGGCATGGACAGGGAGACAGGCATGGAGGAGGAAGTGGGCGTGGGGGGCTGCGTGGCAGAGTTTCTCTTGGGGGCGGAGACCATGGCGGCGTCCTGCACGCCCATGGTGTAGCTGCAGCTGGAGGGCAGCGGGCTCTGGCCCGAGTCGCTGGACGAGCTGCGCCAGTGCAGGATGCCGCGCACGCTGCCGCGCACGCTGCGCCCCACGCTGCGCAGGGAGAAGCGCTTCTTCAGCTTGTTCTTGGAGGAGTTGGGCGTGCCGTTGCCCCTGGCGTCCGGCGGGGGGGAGGAAGAGGAGGGAGGAATCTGGGAGGTGTAGGCGGGGTCATCCACCTCCGCCGACTCCTCTTCCTGCTCGTCCTGCTCGACGTCCTCGCCGACGGACGCCACGCCCAACCAGCTGTCCTCCTCCTCCTCCTCCACTGGCGCTTCTCCATTCCCAGCGGCGACCACAGCGCTCCTCTCCTCGCGCCTGCCGTTGTTCCCCCCCACCGAGGAGCAACACGACGAGGAAGAGGACGGGGGCAGGACTTGGCCGTGGGCGTAGGAGTCTTGAAAACTGTCCCCGCAGCGGTTCTCCAACACCAACCGCGTGGGCGCCGGCTTTGATGGCGCCCGAGCAACACCGGTCGGGGGGCACGAGAGGACGGCGCCTCCGGACGCCGACAGCGGCGAGACCGCCTCCTCTTCCAGGGAGGTGGCGTCCAACTGGGGAGCCCAGCTCACCATGTCATCCCCGGCGGAGGCGCAGCTGGCCGGCAGCGCCCCCTCCAGCTCGCTTTGGAAGTGGCGGACAAAGCGGTCGGTGAAGCGGCGGCAGAAGGCGGTGGCCGAGTCGGGGGAGTAGTGGGGGTTCTCCAGGAGGAAGGCCCGGTAGTGGCGCGCAAAGTCTCCGGCGGCCACGCGGGCGTGGAGCTCGCAGAACTCAGTCCAGCTCAGGCAGGGAGAGGGGGACGGTGTGGGAGTGTCTGAGAGGGAGGACGGGTGGCCCTGCAGAGGGGGGCTCACTAGAGGGGGCAGCGGTGGGGGGCGGGGGCACATGGGCAGCATGGAGGGAGACGGAGGGGACGGGGACGGGGAGGGGGGTAAGGGAGAGGAGCTGGCCGCTCGTGGGCTGGGCGGGGTCAAGAGAGAGCCGTTCATCCTGAGGGACTCGATTGGTGGATCAGATCACTTCAAACAGAGGACAGCTGGGAGGGGCGGGGGGGGCAGAGGGCAAACACGGCACATCAGTCTAATAATTTACATACGGCCCCACCGACAGCGGACACTTGAAATGTACTGGACCCGGAGAACGAGGAGGGGGCGGGGGGCTGGGGGTGAGGGGGGGTGTAACTAAGGTCACAGAGCTACATTATTTGGTGATTTCTGAAACTCTTCTAGAGTGGGGGCTCAGAAGGACCGGGTTTGAGATTCACACGGTCTGTTTCGTCTTCACCGAGTGTGGGACATCCAGAGGGACGTGTCCACATCCTGAAAAACAAACAACAAAGAGACAAATCACACAAAGGTTCAAACTAACTAAAAAAACTCACATATTCTTTACCGGTTCCAATGTAACACGCATGATGCACGATAGTTCAGGAAACTGACATCATTATTATGTTTGTTATTGTTGACGTGGTATTCATATTTGTTGACGTATTAGTACTATTGTTAATGAATTACAGGTGTTAATGTTGTATTTATTAGTATTGTAATATGTCCATTATAACGTACTAATGGTACATATGTAGGCATGTTATATTTGAATTTTGTTTGGGATGATTGGAAATCTTGTATCTGACTTGTAATCCTATATTTACAAGTCACAGCTTGAATACTTTTTACTGATGACACTGAAGCAACAGTATTTGCTGTATTTTCACGGTGTTGCTGTTACAACACCGTGAAAATACCAAGTTGAATACTGCTTCCACATCGCCCAGGCAGATTAATGCTCGCTAACTACTATCATTTAGCCATAATAATTACATTCTCACTCCTTAGCTTGCTAACACGAACTAGCAGTGCGTGAGTCTTGCTCATTCAGCTCTCTTTAAAAGACGCGTAATGTCGGCTAACTAAGCTAACAATAGCTAACTAACGGCGGCTCGCTCGCCTCCACCTTTGCGCGTTGACGGTGTTTTCAGGTGAACACCATCGCGTCGTGACGCCAACTGTAACCTGTCGCCACACACAGTATCACCCGACAACAAGCAAGCTATCGCCAAAGATTCTTCGCTAGCTAAGCTAACCGTTGGCCAGCTAGCGTTAGCTATTAATACCCCAGCAAGCTAGCTAGCTAGCTATCAATACTGCTCCTACCGCCAGTGTTGCGTGTATTTTCGCTACCTGCATAGAACAGCCCGGTGTTTTCGTCCGTGTCCGCGCGGGGAAACTTGGCACAAGTTTTGTCATTCTTCCAGTGCGCGGAACAGAATGATCATTTTTCGCAATAAAGGGTCGTTGTTGTTGCTAAATGGGAATATTGCTATTTGCTTGCCTGGAGCCCGTTGTTCTCGCTCGCTGCCTCGGACTCTCGCGATACTTCGCTGGTGGGTCGCTGCTCGCTGGCGGACAGCTGCGGTTCAAACAGGAAGAAAAGAGAAAGCGCCGCTCGGTCTTAACGGATGACTCGTTTCCCCGAATAAAATAAACCGGGAGAAACAAACTAATACTAATACACTAATACGAGGTGCTAATATTATTTTACAGTAGTATTAAAACCACATGATACTCTGTTAGACTATAAGTAGTACTCATACCACACAGTTAAATACTCTGAATAAGACAGTATTTAAGTACACTGATACACTCATCGGTCTAATTAATTGCTGCTAGTCAAAAGTTTCTTGACTGAGAAAGTGTGTCCAAACTTTTGACTGTATATCTGTCAATTTAGGTTAAAAAAACACGAGAAATCTCACTGTAATTTTAGTACATTCCGCTGTTTTTCTCAACTCAAAATTAGAATGTATTGAAATGTTGAAAGACAGCAAATCCCCAAAAGCAGACAAAAAACAAAACTTAAAATTCTTTAAACAGATTTATTTACACTTCAATAATTAAACGTTCTATTCTTATTTTTAATATTGTTATTTACCTGAACATATAAAATATCTGAAAACAACAGTGTTATAACGTTATATAAGACAGTGGGAGAGAGACCTGCTCTCTGGAGTTCACACCTCAACACGAATACTCTCACAGGAGACATGCTGCTTCCCGTTCTCCCTCTCAGGTCTCCTGAGGTCTCCTGAGGTCTCGTCAGGTCTTCTCTGGTTCCAGACCCGTCCTCTGCCCGCGGAGGGCTCCTCTGCAGATGAGCGTGAACCAGTAGAGCTGCAGGGGCCACAGCAGAGCGGCCCCCAGGTTACACTGCCACGGGGCCAGCAGGGGCACCAGGTGCAGCGGGACAGAGGCGTAGCTGAGGGGACGACAGCATAACAAAGACACGGAGGGTCACGGCCCATCGCTGTGGTTTATCTTTACTTCCAAACAACATGAAAACAGCTGTAGGAGAAGTACAGGTACTAATACCAGGTGTATAAATACTGGTACCGGCTGTAGGAGAAGTACAGGTACTAATACCAGGTGTATAAATACTGGTACCGGCTGTAGGAGAAGTACAGGTACTAATACCAGGTGTATAAATACTGGTACCGGCTGTAGGAGAAGTACAGGTACTAATACCAGGTGTATAAATACTGGTACCGGCTGTAGGAGAAGTACAGGTACTAATACCAGGTGTATAAATACTGGTACCGGTTGTAGGAGAAGTACAGGTACTAATACCAGGTGTATAAATACTGGTACCGGCTGTAGGAGAAGTACAGGTACTAATACCAGGTGTATAAATACTGGTACCGGTTGTAGGAGAAGTACAGGTACTAATACCAGGTGTATAAATACTGGTACCGGCTGTAGGAGAAGTACAGGTACTAATACCAGGTGTATAAATACTGGTACCGGCTGTAGGAGAAGTACAGGTACTAATACCAGGTGTATAAATACTGGTACCGGCTGTAGGAGAAGTACAGGTACTAATACCAGGTGTATAAATACTGGTACCGGCTGTAGGAGAAGTACAGGTACTAATACCAGGTGTATAAATACTGGTACCGGCTGTAGGAGAAGTACAGGTACTAATACCAGGTGTATAAATACTGGTACCGGCTGTAGGAGAAGTACAGGTACTAATACCAGGTGTATAAATACTGGTA
This sequence comes from Pungitius pungitius, assembly GCF_949316345.1. Taxonomy (NCBI): domain Eukaryota; kingdom Metazoa; phylum Chordata; class Actinopteri; order Perciformes; family Gasterosteidae; genus Pungitius; species Pungitius pungitius. The sequence goes on from NC_084911.1 coordinate 550,950, forward strand.
CCGGCTGTAGGAGAAGTACAGGTACTAATACCAGGTGTATAAATACTGGTACCGGCTGTAGGAGAAGTACAGGTACGGGAAGAGCAACACTCTGCAGAAGAAGAAGAGCAGCAGCATCAGGACACCGTTGACTCTGTGCAGCAGAGTGTGCTGCTTCTTAAACTGACCACAGAAGAAGAAGAAGGAGGTTCACAGTGAGTGGAACTATAAATAATGCTTTCATTGATCAGTTAATTTGTTCAGTTGAAATCAAGTCTCACCTGGATCAGAACTTTGGTCAGACAGACACACGGAGTGCTGAGCTCAGCCAGGAAGAGGACACCCTGGAAGTAGTCCCCTCGACCCCCCCTCCACAGCTACACACACACACACACACACACACACACAGTAACTCAATAGGAGGGTCTTTGCATCTTCATTATTATAGTATTTAGTGTATTATAATTTTCTAAGTGATGAACGACAAATAAATATAAATATGCCCTGGCGCGGGGGGGAAAGGTCCCGTTGTTGCCATAGTTACCAGTGATGCGGGGAAGCAGAAGGCCACCATAAAGACGTGATGCAGCACCATGAGCTTCTCCCTGCGCAGGTAACCCACCGCAGCGGCTCGCTTTGACCCGACTACCCCCCCCACCTGCCCCTCCTCGTGACCTTTGACCTGCAACCTGTGCCAGTAGCACAGGAACATGGCGTAGATGTCGTAGGCAAAGTAGGGCGTGGCAAACAGGATGTAGGCTTCGGTCAGCCAATGTCTGAGCAGGAAACAGATTGACGACATGAAACGATTGATCAGCTCTGGTGGTCTACAGATACTTTAATCACTTCCTGTTTGGTTGAACTGAAGTGTAAAAAGCAAAAATCCAGTTCAGCCCAGGCGGAGATTCATCAGAAAGTCTGTTAAACAATATAAATTATAGATGGAGGTCCGGAGGGAGGAGGGGGGCTCGGCTCCCTGCAGCACCTCCTCCTCCCTCCGGACCTCCATCTATAATATATATTGTTATATTTATATATTTTATTGAGTGAATTTGATCAGCTGATTGTAAACATTCTGTGAAGCAGCAGCCTCTCCCAGGATGCATTGCGGCAGGAGTCCGTGGTGGGATTTGATAAACAAATGCAGCCTAGACGCACCTCCACTTTGACTGGGAAATAAAGGAGCCCCCCCCCCCCAGGGAGCAGGATTATTCTGTGAGCGACTTACAGCCGTAAATAGCTGCGACTGTTGATTAGTTCAAGCTGAGGTTTGTTCATTGGTGTCACTATCAATCAGTAACCTCCCATTTGGTGTTAAACTCACTGATTTTATAGTTTTCTTTCATGGTTTTAATTGTATTATTAGGTCATATTTCCTTATGTTTTATGCCCATTATTTGTATAATTATTAATTATCTTGGCGCTACAGGGGAGAACAAAGGGTTCATCCTCTGAGGACCACCAACAATCCACATTACATCACACAAAGCAGTTTTGGCACCATTTTCAGCAGCCAATGAATGAGTCTCACCTGTCCTCCAGGACGTCCCGGCAGGACGAGACAATCACACATCCAGCTGATGACGCCATAATGGCCTGGAGGGACGACACGACACTGAGGGGACAGAAACCATGGACAATCTTCATCACTATCACCTTCATTACCAGCATCATCATCATCATCATCGTTTAACAGCATCTACTCAGCGTGCCGTTAGACTGCAGCACAGAATGTGAATAGAAACGTTTGCTTCTGTCTTCCAGACATCCCTGCAGAGTGTGTGTGTGTGTGTGTGTGTGGGGGGGGGGGTCCTACCGCGTGGACACCATGGTGGCGTCCCCGTCTCTGCATCCCATCCACAGCTTCAGGGTCTGTTTGCACAGCACGAAGAGTCCGGGGAAGAAGACACAGCCGGCAGCAACGAGGCCCCACATGGCTGCTCTGAGCGTGTGTGTGTGTGTGTGTGGGGGGGGGTAATGAGCTCAGGGAGGAGGATCAGCTGGGAGGAGCAGGCACCTGTCAGAGGAGGGACTCCCCCAGTACTCCACAGTTCTTTGTCATTTCAGACTCATTGATCAAAGAGAAAAAGGGACGCGTGAACTTTATGAATATTATCCAGTGTCCATTTATTTATTCATCATTCACTACTTTAATTCTAAGCAATTTTCTTTAAGAAATTCAAGTATTTGTTGGGAACACAAGTCAAAAATAAACTGAACAAACCAAAAATGTGTTTGTTTGTTCCTAAAATCAAAGACAAAAAACATCTGTTTCATATTTATAATAAAAACATCAAGTTTCTTTTCATAGAAGAAAAACAAGGCTAATTCTAAACACGACTAGCCCCCCCCCCCCCCTATGAGACGTCTGACCTGCTCAGCTGATCTCCTCACCTGAAGCACCTCTATCCAGAAACGGGTTCCACTCATTGTAAAAATCAACTAATGTCCCTCGAATGACGGATTCATCGTATTTCTGGAGTTGAAACAAGTGATGAACCTTCGTGAAGTGACTCATCTGATGACGTTAATCACAGGAAGATGTTCATGGTTTTACTTCAGAGTTTAAGGATGAGAGAGAACTTGATAATAATGAATTCATCGGTTCGAGGAAATAAACTCAAATCTCAGGGAACAATCTTTGAACGTCAGCGACTTTAATCACAACAAACTAAAACCGTCTAATAAAAATCACTTCCTAAAAGATGAATTCAATCAAGATAAAAGAAATTTACCACAAAATGTACTTTTTTTTCCTTCAACCAACCATCAAAACCCAAAACGCTCTCAGGGGCAAAACACACGCATGCAGATCTACAGGAGGGCCTCCTGGAGGAGGGCAGGTCTCAAGGGGCTGAGAGGAACCGTGCGGAGAACCAGGAGAACCAGGACGAGTACGAGAAGAAACGGTCAAACGCGATGCAGGAGGAGGACCAGGAGTTCTCGGGAGGTTCCTCCTCCTCCTGCTCTACAACAAGAGAGACGAGGCGGTTAAAGTCAGATCTTTAGCCAGGAGAACCTCCGGTGACTCCAGTGTTCTGCTGCTTTGTCCATGTGTAGACGAGGAACCAGTAAACCTTCTGCAGATCTTAAAGGAACCTCTTCGTTTAGGAGGATCATCTCAACCAGAAGAACCGTGTCATCTTTAAAATACTTTAATGATCTGAAGAATGTTCCTGCGTGGAACTCCAGAAGCTTCTTCTCCTCCTCCAGAACTCGTCTTTACTAAACTCCTCACACTGATCCTTGTGATTATTGGCTGATTATTTGTGTGGACGTATTACGGTTGATAAACTAAACAGGAAGTCCTGAAAACGGTAAACTAAAGGAACCAACCAACAGCAGCGTGGGGGGGGGGGGGGGGGGGGGGGGGACAGGTGGAGGCTCTTCTACAAACACTCAATAAATTAAGAGGTAACAAAATGAAAGCCACTTCCTGCTTCTCTGCAATAACAAAAACACATTGAAAAGGGAAGAAGAAGACATCCGAAGCTGGGGCACCTGGGTAATATTCAAAGAGCCGAACCCTGTCACCTGTGATTTAAGTCGGAAATGTACGAGAAGCGTACGAATTTTTCTCTATTTTACAAAGAATGAAATTAAAACATGAAAGATGGATCCAACTTTGAGATTTGTTGCTTATATATTTTTGTGTTTTTTCTCATAAATTTACAACGTAAATATTTAACGAAATTCACCGGCTCTGTAAATATTTATTTTAACGGATAACGGCCCGAGTACCGGTCACAGCTTCCTGTCACAACTTTCAAAATAAAATAATGAGCTCTAAAACGGTGGAAGAAAAGACTTAAACACCTGGCGATGTGTTTCAAATGCAGTAGAAATAAGAGAAAGGATTTTTGCCGTTGAAAATAAACCATAATAAACACGGCTGGAATAGCTTTAAAAAAGAATAAAATAAACTACACAATCCTAGCAAACGATTAAAAGCATTATTTCTTAATGTCTCTAATGATATTTATGGAATAATTAAATCTAGTACTGAGTTCCTCTTTTCTTTTTCTTCCTCGAGAACTTCAGCAGCATTTTTTTATTTATTTCTTAATTCAGCACCAGAAAAAAACGCTGCGAGCTTTGGGCTCGTTGAAGCTTTAGCTTTTAATGTGAGGATCGAACTAAACGAGGAGGAGGAGGAGCTCAGGTGGGTCGGAGGCAGGTGAACAAAAGGAGAAAAATTAAAAAGAGGACCTAAACTCTTCGGTCTTTTTTCCCCACCCGACAAAATCTTTTCCTGGAACTCTCCTGGTGAGGAGGAGGAGAAGGAGCCTTCATCTCTCCTCCTTCCTAGACACCTTGGAGGAATGCCATGCAGTGGACCTGAGGACACAAGGACCAGCACCGGTCAAACAACGCTTCACTGACCCTGCTGTAGATACAAACATGACATATTCATTACAATGACATTATCTGCAATGCTCATTTGCTCTTCTGGACCACTTGGTACTAGCTGTATCCCAAACTACCACCAACAGAGCCAATGCTGTGTAGCTAGCGTGCTACCCTTAGCTTAGCTTACAGTTAGCTAGCGTGCTACCCTTAGCTTAGCTTACAGTTAGCTAGCGTGCTACCCTTAGCTTAGCTTACAGTTAGCTAGCGTGCTACCCTTAGCTTAGCTTATAGTTAGCTAGCGTGCTACCCTTTGCTTACCTTACAGTCAGCTAGCGTGCTACCCTTAGGTTAGCTTACAGTCAGCTAGCGTGCTACCCTTAGCTTAGCTTACAGTTAGCTAGCGTGCTACCCTTAGCTTAGCTTACAGTTAGCTAGCGTGCTACCCTTAGAGATAGATAGTTGGCTGACAGTTATTGTGAGTTAACCACCTTTGATTTTGTAGTCACCCTAACGTTAGCGAGCTAGCTGCGAAATAGCTTCATAGCATTAGCTGCAGTCTTAATGAATTTGAATGACAAACAGTTTTTGTTGTTCTTTAGTGTATTGTTATTAAAAGTTAGTAATGTTAATTCATATATTTCAAATCTCATGAATATATATAAAGAGTCAACTATGCGGTAAAACTTAATATAAATAATTGTGTAATGTTCTCAGGTGATTTAACGGTATTAAGGTAGGCGTTAGCTCTTTACCTTTCAAGCCAAATATTGTTTTAATTTGAAAAGTGCATTTTTTTTAAAAAGACATTTACAAGGGTGAATCGCAAAAAAAATGTTTACGATGACGAAGGACCTCTGGCCGGGTCAGGGCTATACCAGCGCACGGCTGGTTCACCGGTGTTAGCGTCCTTTTACTCTGGGAAAGAACATTTCAACTTTCAGAATTTAAACTGTATTTGTATGAAACTGTAAAATCACCTGAAGACATTACGCAATAATTTTTATGAATAGTTCGACTTGATTGTTAGCGAACTGTCCGGTCAGGACAATGTTGTTAGCTATGAAACGCCGCTAGCTAACTAGCTAACGGGCGGCTCGGCCTCCGCTCACCTGATGAAGGTCTTGAAGGCGGCGCTCTGGGGGTTGATGCACAGCGGCACCCGCTTGCCCTGCTGGTGCTCGGTGATGAAGCGATGGATCAACTCTGGGAGAGAAGAAGACAAGGGTCAGCGACAGCCAACGGTATCCGTGGCAACGAGGAGCCGGGCGCCTCCCCTCACCTTTGCCCTGCCACACGGACAGCAGGCTGTTCTCGTAGCTGTGGCTGAACGGGCGCTCCGCCACCGGCTCGAAGTCGCGGGTATACACGCGCCCGCTGGGGACGGAGTAGCAGCACTGGCACATGCAGGTGTGGTAGCGCAGGCGGCCCTCGTCCAGGTAGGGGTGGGACAGGGCGTCGCTGCCGGAGATCCGCTTAGCCTGAGGGGGGGGGGGGGGGTGGGGGCGACACGGCGAAGGGTCACAACGAGAGGCTCGGACCAGAAGGAGATCCGCGAGGCCGCGCGGCACCTGAACTCACCGGGTCGAACACCAGCATGCGGCAGAGCAGGTGCACGGCCTCGTGCGTGGCGCCGTCAGACAGCATGTAGAGCACCGACAGCGAGGGCTGGAACACAAGCACACGCCCACTTCATCAACGCCGGCCTCACGGTTCACAACAAGGCCCTTAAACAGGTCAGCGATCCACCTTTCCAACAGCCCCTGAACGCATTGCCTTGAAAAACACAGACTCTGTGAAAAGCATTGAATTCTGGGGGTTCTTGTGGGTCCCGTACCGGTTTGTGTGGCCCCCTCAGGATGTGAGCTCTGGCCCCCTCACAGGCCGACGACAGGGCCGACAGGGGGGGCGTCCCTAGCAGGTCTGTGATCAGATCCAGCTGAGGACAGGAAGGGACATCGCAATTAATTCATTTGTCTAATGGAAATAAAACCATTTCCTCTCAAGAACAATAAAATCATGAAATGCACAAACAAAGGAAAATGATCACATTCTATTGAGACTATTGAGCGTAGTTGGAGGCTTTTGCTTTAATCGTCTTAGACCCCCCCCCCACCTGCTGAATGGGGCTCTGGGCCTGGAAGAGGATGCGGCGGCCCAGCAGCTCTGCGAAGATGCAGCCCACCGACCAGACGTCGATGGCTGAGCCGTAGTGCCGGCAGCCCATCAGCACCTCCGGGGCCCGGTAGTACTGGGTCACCACCTCCTGGGTCATGTGACGGGTCGGGTCGGGCTCCTCCACGCGCGCCAGGCCGAAGTCACAGATCTACAGGCCGCAACGCGACGATTAGACTAAACAGATCATAAACGTGTCGTAGAATGGTGGCGTCTCTCCGGTTCACCTTCAGCAGACAGTTGCTGTTGACCAGCAGGTTTCCAGGTTTGATGTCTCGGTGCAGAATCCCAGCGGAGTGAAGGTACTTCAGACCTGAGGCACAAGTGTATTACTATCAATACTACGATTCCACTGAATGCCAATGGTTACGTCCTTCAATGACTTCCCACCTCTGAGGATCTGGTAGAGGAAGACCTTGATGTGGTCGGTGGTGAGCGGCTGAGGAGACACGATCACTTTGTGCAGGTCGCTCTGCATCAGCTCCGTGATCACGTAGCTGAGGAGCGGATTCAGGAAAACATCGGACCGCAGACAAAAGCCATTATTATTATTACTGTTATTAATTAGGCCGCGATGCAGAGGAAGGTGCAGTGTGACAACGGCTCTTTATGGTCACATTTAACCCTCTCGGACCGGCTGTTATCAGATTAACGTCTTTCTGATGTTCCTTGTTCGCACCGAGAATGTATGAAACCGTAAGAAAATCTCCAATAAACCGTTTATTTTACCCAGACTGTAAAAACACTCATGTGACCATAAATCAGACTGAACTTAAGGAAGTGAACAAAGAGTTTAAAACCAATAAATCACAAGTAAAGTCTTCTTTCTTTCTACACTTACTCATTTGTAAAAATAAGTTAGCTGCCATTCTGTGCTTCTACAGATGAACCTGTCGGGTGGTTCAGATGCTTTGATTCTTTTATATCTATATACAAGTTCTAAAAGGATACATTTCCTCAAAGCAGTCGATTTGTGGCGGCTGCAGAATGTCCAACGCCGACAAAACCTGCAGGGAAAACAGAAAACAGTTGGTCTCTCTTTCATCTCTTTGCCCCCCCCAGGCTCCCCCGAGCTGCTCGTCATTACGTTGTCATGTTTGAAGAAGCAGAGCATCCGGAGCTCTCTGAAGACCCGCTTACACGACACCAGGTTCTGGAACACGTTGGGCATCTTCTTCAGGGCCACTTTACGCCCGTCTCGAGGATCCGTGACAGACCTGCGTGACATCACAGGAGGTTCAGTGACATCACAGGAGGTTCAGTGACATCACAGGAGGTGCAGACCAGGCTCTCAGGAGTTTCACTTCCTGCAGCTAAAAGTTCATCTTTGAGGTATTTTCATTAACATTGAAAAGTGCTCCTTTTCAGTGTTTCATTTGATAATTAACTGAATTTGGTTAATTGTCAGATTTGGCCTTTTCATAGAGGAAAAGCATCGATGGTTTATCGGTAAAGATGATAAATGATCATCTCTGCAGGTTTGGTGAATCATGGCAGAGACTTTAGTCTAAATAAAATAAAGAAAACATTTTCTTGGTGCTTGATTAATCGTTAATTTACCAGACGACCCCGAAGGCCCCGTAGCCGATGGGCCGGTCCGGCTCCATCTCAGCCGGGCTCGGCACCTCGCTGGCCGGGTTGCTGTAGGGCTGAGGCACCGCTGCCCCCCCCCCTGTGCTGCCCCCCATGGCTGCGGGGTGGCGGGGCGTCCCGGCCGGAGCGGTGGGTCCGCTTAGGCACGGCGTGGCGCTGAGGCCCGTGGACGGGGCGCCGCAAGACGAGTTCACGCAGAAATACTTGTGGCCCAACTCGGAGCCCGGAAACAAGTCGCTGCAGAGGGTCTGCCGGCCGCCGCCGTGGAACGCCATGGCTCCCCTCGCCGAGGGCCCGGGAACGCTCCGCTTCCTCACACCCGAGCTGCTGGTTGCCTAGGCGACAGGGAAGTGCGGGAGAACACCTGGCATGACCCCGATGACTCCTGAGAGGGAAACAGGAACCAAAGACTTGTTCAATGGAGACGACACAGAATTCATCTGCAAACGCATTTGTCTTCTGTAAAATGATGAACTGAATATTTTGTTTTACCTCGAAGAAAATTGTATGAAATTCAATTAATGGCAAATTGGTTAATAGAAAATGAATAATTGCAGCTGTATTTGCAGAATATCAGGACAGACATAACGGATCGATCTAATGATTCCAAAGTGATTATAAGATACATTGAGGAAAATAATTGAAACATCAGAAAGCTGCTAACGTAAAGAAATGTGCTGATGGACACAATGCGAACGTGACGTCGTTCTAAAGTAAAAACTGCAAAATGATCACATCAACAGATCAAAAATGTAAATAGAAATGCAAACTTTCAGTCCAGCAAACGTAAAAACCGTCAGCAGAAATGTGGACTATAGAATATATAATAAAAATAGGAACAAAATAAAAAATAATAGTTTGCTCTCACCTGGTTGGTTAGTGAAGCTAATCGGTTAGCTTAGCTAGCTAGGTTAGCCGATGATGGTCCAGCGACGAACCAAAATTGTCAAAAATAAATGAACGTTGCGCTCGATGGGAACCACAGAAACGAGCTGCAGAGCAACCGCCGCGAACACAAGCACGTGATTAAACGTTAGCGCTATTCTAGACGTTTTAAATGACGTGATACATAGTAGAAACCAAACTAGCTAACATGCTAACCAGCTGTTCGTGCTAACAGGTTAACCCGATGCTGTCTGACCCACATAACTATCACTGGTCGGTATCAGTGACCTACATATGTCAAAAAGAAGGCATCCGCGTTGATGATGTATTCGACACACGCGCAAACAAACCCTCGGTTAAATCAAATAGATGACCCAGAAACTAGTTTCAGAAAGGAGTCGATTAAACCGAGATAGTTGTGGGTGTAGCGGAGCTGCTAGCCCGGCTAGCCGAGCAGCTAGCTCTGCGCTGTTCGCTAGCTGGCCATCGCGTCGTGATATCCGCCGAACACACGTCCCATTAAGACGGTTTGTCGTGATTTCTGGATCAATATGTCTCATCCAGGATGCCTAGTGGTGGTCTGCGGTGTCTCGTAAAGCTCTCCGGTCGCTTTCACCGCGGCTAGCTGGTTAGCTAGTCGGTAGGAGGAGCTGGTAAAGCCGGGTGGGGGAGGGGCGACGCTGCTGTAAACAATGCTAACGTTAGCGGAGTTAGCATTGAAGTAAAAGTAATCCACACTATAAAAATATTCATATCAATTAAAAGTGCGTTGGAATCTCTACCACAGTAAAAGTACTACTGTTAATAGTACACTCTAACAAGTATTAATACTGCACTGTAAAATAAAAATACTGGCAATTGTTAGTTGTAAAAATACCAGTAAATGTAACCCCAGTGAATGTTAATAGCACTCGGTATAATGTACTAATACTACACTGGAAAAATACATCTACTGAGAAATCCTGCAGTCGCACATTCGGTCGGTGAAGCAGTCGAAGAAAAATCCAACATGACTCCACATGTGCGTCTTCGTGCTTTTTAATAAGTAACGAGGCGCGTTGCACTATGCATCAAGTACAATCAACACGCATGGCCACAGGAGATGTCACCAACGCAGCTACGGAGTACAAGTCAACTTCTTCCAGAGAGCGAGGCCAAGCAGAGGACTGATGCACATTCAGAGTTTATGGTACAAATAAACTATACGTAGAAAAGTGGATCACAGGATGTCCATCTCAGGTCCCTGCTCCCAACCAGAGAGCGTTTAGTACTAAAATAAGTTATCGTGCCCCCCTCCCCCCCCCCTGTTGTAAACAAACACTGACACATTGTGGAATACAAATAATCTAAAAACACTTTACAAAATTGTGACGCTATGTGCAAGTCGGTCGAGACGATACGACGACGGCAAAGAGAGAAACGGCTAATTGCTAAAACCACCGGAGTAAAAATACACATGTTTCATATTTAATGAGTTCCTTATTGTCTCTTCTGATCCGCACAGGAAGGTCAAAAGGTCAGGGGAAAAAAGTCTGTACAAAGAACGTTGAAGAGGGGCGGCGGCTTCTGTCGCTCTGAGTCCGGTTCTGGAGAGAAAACATCTGGAAGGTGAAAAGAAAAAGATTTAAAATAAACAGTTTCATCATGAGGCCAAAAGAATGAAACTACAAAGAGACAAAGAGACACAACGCTGACTCCAGTGATGTCACTCGACTCAAATGTCATGCAGTGAGTGACATTCTTTAAAGCATCTGGATGTGTGAGTGACCTGTTACACACACCTGGATAGGATGCAGTCCCCCCCCCCCCCGGGCCTCCCCAGCGTGCTAGCTGTGGGCTGGGGGCCCGATGCCGGCGCCGTCTGTCACTAGCAGCCCCCCCGCGTTAGCGCTAGACTCGGTGACAGGAACGCCGCTGGCGCTGGTGGGGGCGGGGTCACCCTGGTTGCCGTGGGTGCCCATGTGACCCTGGAGCTGCGTGGCCGTCTTGCACTGCACGCCACACAGCTGGCAGAGCAGCACCCCGCTGCCCCCCGTCCCACCGAAGCCCCCCCGCGCCCCCCCGCTCTCCTTCCACTCCTGACCGTGGTGCTTCTGGGCGTGGACCCGCAGGTAGGTGACCGTGGTGAAGCCTGGAAAACGAGCACTTCCTGTTGGTCATCGACACACAAACAACGCAAAGCGCCTTCACAATAAGAGCCTGCAGCTGGACTCACTGCGGTTGCACAGGTGACAGGCGTGGTGCTGCGACTGGTTGTGGACCCTCATGTGGTCCGTGATGTAGGCAGCGGACAGCAGCTTCCCACAGATGTGACACGGCACCTTCTCCTCGTGGCGGATCAGGTGAGCGCGCAGGCGGTCCCGCGTGGCGAACGCCGACGTGCACGTCTGTGTGCACGGAGGATTCATCAGGGATGAAATAAACAGAATAGAGCGCCGATCAATTAGTACAATAAATATCGAACCAAAACCCACTCAGCGTAAAGATCAACAGTTTCACAAATAGCCAAAATGTGCCTCATATTTATGGAAAAAAATCATTGAATTAAAAAGTATTAAGGAAGTGAGGTCTAAGTAAGGAAGACAAATGACAGAAGAACAAATAACTAAATGAAAATTGAGAAGAAAAAAAAAATTTACTGGAAGGGGGAAAATTAAAGTGAAAGAAAAAGATTTGAGAAAAGTGAATTTATGAAATGCATTTTGTTTATTTTTCTTCAGCAGCTCGGTCCATAAAATACATTTACTCTGAAATTATTTGATTCATTTCCACTAAAAACTTCAGTGTTTCAGTTCCTTTGTTTCAACAAGTTTTTTACTGTGATAAAACACCATCATCCTCATCTTCATCTTCATCCTCGTCACCATGGTTCGGTGCTCTGCTCCATAAACCCAAAGCGGTAGATTTACAGTAAACAGGAAGTTACCGTGCACTTGAACGGTCTCTCTGTGGAGTGCACCTGGCGGACATGGCTGTTCAGGTGATCCGGGCTGAAAGAACAGAACCAGGCGTTAAAAAAACACCAGGACCAGGCCCCTCGGGCCTGAAGGTGCTGGTTCACAGGATCTAGTTCAGCAGGACTGAACCGGACCACCACAGACAAGACAAGACAGCTTCCTGTTTGACGATAAAAGCTCCTAAACTCATTTATTAATCGGTCATATTAATATCGATGCATCAGCTGCTAAAATGTGCTTGAAAAAGATTCTTTTTCTCTTTTCATATCTCACACCTACAAATGTAAACTGTCTGATCACAGTTTTAATCCTCAATAATCAAAGCGTACCGGGAGAAGGCCTTGGCGCAGTGAGGACACACGTAGGGTTTCTCCACGCCGCCCTGGTGCGAGCGCACGTGGTAGCTCATGCGGTCCTTCCTCTTGAAGCGCTGCTGGCAGACGGGACACGAGTACGGCTTCTCGTCCGAGTGGGACAGGCGGTGCCGGTTCAGGTGGTACACGTCCCGGAAGGCCTTGCCGCACGCCTCGCAGGCGTGGTTCTTCCTCACCGGGTGGGGGCTCGGTCGGGGAAACGTGCAGGAGGTCTGCAAGATGGGGGGGGAGGGGGGGATATTTGATAATTACAGTTAAGTTCATGAATAAAAACTACATTTAACAGATACCTTACTTGTCTTTAACCGGATTGTGTTTTATGTGCTTAAACAATGAATCTAAGATGCTACGCTACAGTGTCACTAACCATTTGTTCCTGTAATAAGTCGTCAACTTTATTAACTATTTATTACCAGCTTCCTGTTCTTACCTTCCATAGTAAAAGCACCAGATGTATTTCCAATAAAAGGAATAAATTACGCTTTAACAAAAAGCCAAAATATCCTTAGAGGACCATAAGAAATATAAATAAAGGATGAATCAAACCAAAGCCCACCTGCTCCACGGAGCCCACCACGACCACAGCTGCCTGGATGGGTTGGGGCGGCGCTGCCATGGTAACGGTTGCGGGGGCGATGGAAACAGAGACCTGGCGGCCCTCCTGGTTGCCGTGCTGCGTGAGGGTCTGCGGGGCTGCAGGAGGTGGAGGAGGAGGAGGAGGCAGAGTGAGGTGGAGCAGAGACAGAGGCACCGCCTGCCTCCCTCCACCTTTGACCCCGTCCTCCTTCTCCCGGGCCGCCCGGTCCTTCATCTTGATGCCCGTGTGCACCGACTGGTGCCGCCGCAGGTTGTAGCTGTTCTTGAACTCCTTGTTGCAGGTGGCGCAGATGTGAGCGGCCCGGCCCGGTTTGGGCAGCGGTTTGACTGACGGTCAGAAGAGACTCCATGTTATATTATATATGAACAACATGCCAGATACAGACCAGCAAACCCTACACAACACTAATCTCCTATATATATATATATATATATATAAATGTGTAAAATGATGAGTCACAAGAGTCCAGCTGTATGTTACACATGATCAATATGCCCCCCCCCCCTCACCAGGAAGGGGCTCCTCGCTGAGAGCGGCGGTGTCCACGGTGGAGGGCGGCGTGCCCATGTGGTCGCCCGGAGGAGACGGAGACGACACGGAGAGCTCGGGCATCAGATCGGACTGAAGAGGCGTCTCCGGCTGAGTCTGAGACGTCGAGGTCTGAAACAGTAGTAGTAGTAGTAGTAATAGTAGTACACAAGTACACGTATTGTACTTCAACAGGTGTTATGTCTGCTTATCAACCTATTGATCCATCAGGGTTATCAAGTGATCAGTTCATATCTCAGAATACCACTACAATTAAATACTGCTTTTACATTCATATGTAATAGCACCACAGTCACAGTTTAATTACTTTGCCTATATTTGAATTATATTTACTTAGAATAATTACATTATTTCAGCAGAGAATTTTTACTCTGTGGTATTAATTAGTCTCCGTTTATTCATAAATAATAACCATCCTCTCAGAGAGGTGAACATGTTTTTTCGCCCCCCTCCCTTAAACCCCATGAAGAAGTGTCAAACATCCCCCTCCTCCCTTTGCTCCTCCGTCTCTCCTCCCCAACCCCCTCCGCTGGAGCTTCAATTACCGCTCACCTGAAAGAGGAAGTTACTCCAGGAGGTGTCCATGTTGGACCTCAGCAGCCCGGGGACCAGCGGCTAGCAGTCCGGGGACCAGCGGCTAGCAGTCCGGGCACCAGCGGCTAGCAGCCCGGGGACCAGGAGCTAGCAGCCCGGGGACCAGCGGCTAGCAGCCTGGGGACCAGCGGCTAGCAGCCCGGGGACCAGGAGCTAGCAGCCCAGGGACCAGCGGCTAGCAGTCCGGGGACCAGGAGCTAGCAGCCCGGGGACCAGCGGCTAGCAGCCCGGGGACCAGCGGCTAGCAGCCCGGGGAGGGGGTGGGAGGGATGAGGACCGGAGCCCTGAGGACCAGCCGTTCCTCACGGCCGCTCTGAGGCGTGTGTCTCCTCCGCACCTGTCCGGGTTCAGCGGATCGGAAATAAGTGTTCCGGACGACGTTTAGCTGAACGTGAGACCGAGAAACCTGCTACGAGTCATGAATTAGAAATAGAATATAGAATCACCATTTTGCAAACGCGCCAAAATGGTTGATGTCATGCTTTTATTTTAATGGTACGGTATCAATAATATATATAATTTGCTTATGTCTACTGTAATAAAAAATGTTGCGATAATTTGTCGACCGAAGACGAGTAGGAGGTCGCGCTCATCGTTGCTCCGTGGGAGGAGAGGAGAGGAGAGGAGAGGAGAGGAGGGGGAGAAGGAGGAGGCCGCCGCGGCGTCGGATCCCTGAGCCTCGGCGTTGCGTACAGCTTGTCCCCCGCCTACAGAGCTCCCGGTCGGCCGCGGTCCATGGCTCCGCCTCGAAGTCCCGATCCACAGGGTGACATCTTTCTCTTTTTTTAGGTCCTCTCTCGCCCTCCCTCTCGGTCTTCCTTTTCTTTTCTTTCTCCCCCCTTGTCCCTCTCCGTTTAAAGGGACCGCGTCCCTCCCTCCCCCCTCCCCGTGGGCCGACAAATAATCACACAACGACCCGGCCGTCCGCGTCCCTCCTCCGGTTCAACGATTCATTACAACAACGCACGCACCGCGCGGCGGGTCACCGGAACTCGTGCTCGCTGAAATGGGTCCGGGTTCCGCTCAAACAAGTTCCGTTCGGGTCCCATCCGGGTCTCATCCGGGGCCTCAGCGGTAACGATGCGCGCAGGTGCAAACAGCTGGACTGCGAGGTGACGTCACAGTCAGGACACAGTGAATACACCAAGAATTATTATATTTGAGCTTTAAAAAGGGAAAAACTACTTAAGCTTTGTCTGCATATGAATAAAGAATAATAATGAAAATAAATGTGGGCAGTTTTTATTTGCACAATTAAGTCAAACCATGTGCACTTTTATACCACCAACTCATATACATTTGTATATTCTACTGTTATAATACATTCTATTCAAACACTTCAAACACACACACACGGTGTCTTTTCATGTTGAGCAGTTTAAACGTGGACACACTTCTACCACAAAACATGAACGATATGAAAAAGCAAAAACTGATTAACATGACATTTGTCTGCATGTTTGGTCTCTTCACACAATCGCATAAATACATTTTAGAATATCATCATCATTGAGGAATACAATTTTAAATTTGCCCGTAGCGATTTTCTCCAAAAGTTAGTTGATCGCTGATTGATGGTTTGATCATTAAAAGGTCCACAAAACATGAGGGAAGGATAAAGCATAAATGTCTATTTGTCCAACCGACAGGTACAGCTGCAGTTTAAATACAACAATAAATATTTTCTCTTAAGCGTCAGAGTGAACTATGTTTGTCAAACTGGTTAAATATGGATCAGCAATAATCTCATTCAGAACCAGACTTAAATATATTTGATGTGTGAGGTCATCATTGCAGAGGATGAAAAGCACTCTGTGACTGAAGCGTGATGACAGATCTCGTTTGTACAGTTTAATCGTTCTGTATTATTTATCACGACCGGATCAATAATCCAGCAGACGTTCATCTGACGTCGCCGTGTTTGGTCATAAATCCTCCGTCCCCTCAAGTGCACGGACATAAACAAACAAATAAAAAACATGGCTGACTAGCTCCTCCCCCTCTCACTGCGTCTTCCTGCTCTTCTCCCGCTCGGCGGCGTCCATGGCGGCCATGTTCTGTGAGGCGGTGACCAGGTGGACCACGCTGATGGCCGTCTTCAGGAGGCAGATGGTCCCACAGAGCCCCTGAAGCCAGTAGAGCCAGGCTGCAGTACACAGAGTACACAGGTCCTTTACTGCTGTGCAGGTAGTGATGACACAGCAGAACGTACCACGAAGCTCTTACCTGCAGGCTCCTGGATGTGATGGAGGAGGAAGAGGAGGCAGAAGAAGAGCTCGTTCCCGGCGCACATGACAAACAGAACCGGCTACAGGACACAAACACACACACACCGTGACTCTCTGACACACACACACAGTCACTGTGTGTGTGTGTGTGTGTGTGTGCGCGCGCTCCTCACCTTGGAGGTGTAGTAGATCCGGAGGATGGGGTTCCCTGAGAGGTCAATGTTCTTATGACTGGAGGAGCCCGTTATTGTCGAGCTGAGAGAAGAGGCAGCGAGTCACGTCTCATGGTGTTTTATACAGGAAACATGAAACATGTCAAGTGGGACAAGCGCATGTTTTTGAGAGAGAATCTGGTCATTTTTCAAAATAAAACATTTTTCAGAAAAAACGCAAAATTAAAGGGTGGCGACTCCTCCGGTCCCAGAGAAGAAGTGAAAAGAAGTCAAGCCAAGTGTCCCAGGTCCTCAGAGCACCAAGTCGCTTCTTCACAGCACAGAAGAAGAGGCCCTGACTAGTACTGGTGTACTGCTGTACTGGTGTACTGGTACCTGTGCAGGTGCAGCCAGTGGCTGGCGATGTCCACACACATGCTGAGCTGGAAGAGGAAGGCGTAGGACGGGTAGAGCAGCGACAGGTTGACCAGCAGACACATGGTGGCACAGCGGTCCGTCAGCATGTCCATCATGGCTCCAAACTTGGTGGCTGGAAGGAGAGAAAACGGCGCCATAGGCGTGGGAGGGTGTAGAATACTTTCAATGATTATACTTTTAGCCTAAAGTTTCTTCAAATGACCAGAATAATAATACATCACCATTATTATCTAATATCTAACAAACGTTACATCATAAAACAACAATCTGTACACCAAGCCGTCAATGAGGACACAAGGAGCCGTAGTCTCAAAGAAATACAATTTCACAAATACTAGCATTTCTACCACAAGACATGCTTTTACTACTTCAAATCCTAACCGGAGCCAGAGTACACACAGTACACGGATTGTACTCAGTCCGGATGTATACGTACACTGGTTGAGGGCTCGGGCCGCGTGTCCGTCCAGAGCGTCCAGCAGCGCGCTGAGCAGGTAGCAGAACACCGCGGTCCAGGGACAACACGGCATCAGAGCGAAGGCCAGCAGGGCCAGCAGGATACGGCCGTAACCTGAGGTACAAGTACACGGGGTCAGCAGAGGTACAAGTACACGGGCTCAGCAGAGGTACGAGTACACGGGGTCAGCAGAGGTACGAGTACACGGGGTCAGCAGAAGTACACGGTGTCACCAGAGGTACACGGTGTCACCAGAGGTACAAGTACAAGGGGTCAGCAGAAGTACACGGTGTCACCAGAGGTACAAGTACAAGGGGTCAGCAGAAGTACACGGTGTCACCAGAGGTACAAGTACAAGGGGTCAGCAGAAGTACACGGTGTCACCAGAGGTACAAGTACACGGGGTCAGCAGAGGTACAAGTACAAGGGGTCAGCAGAGGTACGAGTACACGGGGTCAGCAGAGGTACACAGGGTCAGCAGAAGTACACGGTGTCACCAGAGGTACAAGTACACGGTGTCACCAGAGGTACAAGTACAAGGGGTCAGCAGAAGTACACAGTGTCACCAGAGGTACAAGTACACGGGGTCAGCAGAGGTACAAGTACAAGGGGTCAGCAGAGGTACGAGTACACGGGGTCAGCAGAAGTACACAGGGTCAGCAGAAGTACACGGTGTCACCAGAGGTACAAGTACACGGGGTCAGCAGAGGTACAAGTACAAGGGGTCAGCAGAGGTACAAGTACAAGGGGTCAGCAGAAGTACACAGTGTCACCAGAGGTACAAGTACACGGGGTCACCAGAGGTACAAGTACACGGTGTCACCAGAGGTACAAGTACACGGGGTCAGCAGAGGTACAAGTACACGGGGTCAGCAGAGGTACAAGTACAAGGGGTCAGCAGAAGTACACGGTGTCACCAGAGGTACAAGTACACGGGGTCAGCAGAAGTACACAGGGTCACCAGAGGTACAAGTACACGGGGTCACCAGAGGTACAAGTACAAGGGGTCAGCAGAAGTACAACTGGTGAGCAGAGGTACAAGTACAACGGCTACTCCACCACACGTTTAGCTGAAGCTAGCTAGCTAACGCTACGGGTTGGTAAGAGACGAGGGGAACTAACCGATCAAATTGGGGACGAAGAAGAAGATGTTTTCCTCCGCCATCTTGGATGCTTCCCGGTCCGTGTCTGTCGGTGTCCGGTAGATTCGGTAGATTCAGTCGCTCAGTGTTATTTGAAAGAGACAACGAAACTAACGGCGACAGTTGGATGTTCGCTGAATGATTACTTCTTCGGAGAAGAGAAACATCGATTTCCTGTTTCCGATCAGCGACAATGACATGACTTCCGCTAACATTTCAGAATAAGAGCGTAACGCTGACTAACTTTGTACCTACTTTCCAAACAAAACCCTTTGAACGATGTTCGTGTCACTAGTTATTTTTCAACAGTGCCGATTGTATTTCTAAAGCCTTAAATCCAGTTATATCGTTATGATAGTTGAACCTCATTAAAATACCTGTCCATGTCCAAAAGGCAGGAACTTGATTCATTTTACTCATGAACAACACACTGGAATACACAATGTGCATCGTTTTTGTGAACCATTGTTACTTTGTGGTGTTTGTACTTTTCACTGAAGAATATGATCTGAATACTTCCTGTACTCCTGTTACAGTGCATGCTGGGATATGCTGGCCCGCAAAGGATAGTTCTGATGGGTCCTCCAAATCGGCTCCAGGGGGGCTGCGTCCCTCGGCCGCGTCCGGAGGAGCCGACGGAACGGGACAGGCAGGTCGCAGCGGAAGTGACGTATGCGCGGACGCAGCGTCTGAGACCCGCTACAGCACGCGCCTTCCCTTTAACGACACTCTTCTGAAGCAGCCGTTTTACATCACCAGGAGATTATTTAAAGATCAAATATATATAAATAAATAAACGATCGTAAACATCAAAGACATTAAGACTTCAATCATGGAACTGAAAGGTCCCCCCACCAGAATAAAAGTCTTAATGTCTTTGATGTTTTGTCCTTTAAACACTTTCCTAAATGAAATAAAATAACAAGCACAAATAAACACTTGTTTTGTTCCATTTATTTGTCCAAAATTATTTTGTTACGTTTCTGTACAACTCGTCTCTCAAAACATTTTGAACCTGAATGTTTTAAACTCCTGCCATAAAAATCCATTCATCACCCTCCTCTTCCTCCTCCTCCTCCTCTTCACCATGTCAGTTTACTGTGGCCACGAAAAAAGAAGAAAAAAAAGGGAGCAGTCACTGCTTCTTCAGGTTTTGGGGGGCGAACATCAGCGTACAGGAGGTCTTCGTGAAAGCAATGCATTTTGGGAATTTTTGCCACTTGCTAAATGTTTTGATTGTGGTTTCTCTTCTGGATTACATTTGCTTTAGATTACAAATGTCAAACCTCCCCTGAACGCACCACAGAATTCACTTTAAGATCCAACGACTCAGATTAAAAGAAGTTTGAGGCATTTTGTAAAAACACAAAAAAAAAGATGAAGTTTCAACGCAAATTCAGCTCAGAGACAAAACATGAGGAGATATTCAGCACATTTTAGAAACGAACATTAGTTGCTGACAAAGAACCAGACAAAAGAATATCCTGAACAGTTCTTATATGTCGAGGCAGCAAAAACACAGAAATCCCGATGTCTTTAAACTGCTCACAGAAGAGCAGGAGCAGCTTTAATTGGCAAAACGACGGAATGAAACTTTACAAAATAATACATTTAACAATAAAAAGTTGGCAAAATGAAATCTCACAAACCTCTGCTTTGTTTTGAGGGAGAAGTTTGTCGTCTCCGTCGGCAACGAAGCAAAGTATCAAAGTATGTTTTATCATAAAGGAGCAGATTCCAGATCAGTTGGCTTCCCCATAAAGATCCACAGTGTTCAAGTATCAATTGAGCCCATAAAGTATTTAACTCCAAAACATGTTTATCTCATCGTAGATGAGCGCTAACAAATAGTTTTAACAAACTTAAAGCCATTGAACTATTTCTATCTAGATTTCTATTTAAATTATTAATAATGATAATTTTAATAATTGAATACTTTGCGGATTCATATCTTTCAGTGTGTGTGTTTTTTGTTGAAGGAATAAATGCAGAAATAAAACGGAGAAAGAATCCGTAAAATAGGATCATTAATATTAGACTCGACGGCGCAGACTTTGTAAAACTGGCTCAAGAAAACAAAGAACATTGTGGCTGTCGGCCCTCCAGAGGAATGTTGGGAAATGTAGTCCTCAGTCTCTATCACAGTAACATTGCTCTTATTCCTCCACCTAGTGGTCAAACATGGCAACTACACCTTAAAAACCGACATAAATATTCCAGCTGCAGTCGAGGTAATAATGATCATTGTTATTAATATCTCTCTAACACGTCTCAGTTAGTGCTCTATGTACATGTCTATAAATAGTGTTCCTGTTATTCATACAAACCACTGTACACACACACACACACACACACACACACACTTTAAAGGAGCAGTCCGACATTCCATCATCAAAACAAAAGCTAGCGAGTCAATCAAAACGTCATCTTATTAAACAACAGACAGTTTGAAAAGTCATTCTTAATGGATTTTCTGACCCACTTTAAGTACTTTTATTTCCTGTTTTATTTCACTTATTTTTTAAGAAAACACCTCATTTGAATAATTGGATCTTTGGAACAGGATATGAACACAATGATTGAATTCAATTAAAGAGTGAGAACTCTTTTAAAAAGACGAGTAAATAAAACACTTAAGATTAAACAAAACCTGCTCAATCCATCTTTTAACATCTTTGTGAAAAATATATCAATGTTATACTATTTAAGGGGTTTAATAAAAATAAAAATCTCATGTTTTTTTCTACAAAGAAATGTGTAAAAATAATCACGGATTGACGTCTTCCATTTTTTTCCTGATATACCGTTAAGTTTGATGTATTTTTGTGCCTGAAATGTGTTTTATGGATATATATCTTAATGTGCCTCAGTAATTTAGGAGGATTTTGAATTTATTTAAAGTGTCGGACTGTCCCTTTAAGAACAGGTGAAAGTGGTGGGGGTCACTGGGGGTCAAACGAGGTGCCAGTGTCTCTTCAGTTAACAGATTCTTATCCATCACTCAAAAAAGAAAACAAATTAATGTATGAAACAGTTACGGATCAAAACAAAAGAAACTTGGGTTTACAGTCTGTTATTTACATAGTTTACAGGGGTCTTTGAACGCACCGTCTGGGACGCGGATTCAATGTGGCACAAAGTTATTTACGGTTTTCTTTCTTAAAACAACAATAAATCAAAAGGTTTTCTTTTCTTTTGGGGCGTCCTGAAGAAAGAGACGTTTCTACAGACCTGGGCTTCATGAGTAGGAGAGGTGAGACCCGTTGGAGATGTGGGAGGTGACCGACGTGCTCCTGCTCAGCCCACCGTCGCTCCCCCCACCTCCCCCGGGCCCCCCGGAGGCCGTCCTCCTCAGAGGCTGGGGGCTGTTCCTGAGGGCCATCAGGCCGGGGCCCCGGATGCTCAGGCCGCCGCTGTAGCCTCCCTGAGAGGAGGAGGACGAGGAGGCCGAGGAGGGCGGGGAGGAGGAGGAGAGAGAGATTGGCGGTGGGGGCGGCGGCGGAGGCAGGAGAGCCAAGGACTGGGAGGAGGCGTGAGTGGCGAGGTGGTGGTGATGGTGGTGCAGCTGGGAGTGGTGGGGGTAGTGGCCTCCTCCTCCTGCTCCTCCTCCCCCCCCCCCCACCCACTCCCTGGAGCGCTCCCGGCTGTCGTGGCCCTCGCGGTACAGCTGCGGCGTGCTCTGGTGGTGCTGGTAGTGCTGCGGGAGGTAGTGCTGCGGCGGGGGCTGCTGCTGCTGATGGTGCTGCTGGTGGTGGTGGTGGTGATGGGAGGAGGAGTGGGAGGACGGGTGGCTCCTGCTACTCTTGTGCAGCTCGCTGTCCCTGCCGAGGCCGTGGGAGGAGGCGATGGACTCGGCCCGGATGAAGCCCCCCCCTCCTCCTGCTCCTCCTCCTCCTGCGTGGTTCTGGCTCCGCCAGGAGGGCGTGGCTACCGGGTTCTGCACGCTGTGGCTCCAGTGGCTCCCGGAGCGGGGGACGGGCCGCGAGGGCCAGCCCCCGGAGCCCGAGGAGGGGCTGGGGGTCGGGTAGCCCTGGTTGAAGGCCTCGGCCGGGATGCCGCTCAGCGCCATGTTGCTGAAGCCCAGCCGCATGCTCTCCGAGTCGAAGGCCTCGATCTCGTGGGCCTGGCGCTCCAGGAGGGTCCGGATCCGCTCCGAGCGCTCGTTCTGCAGCGACAGCATCTCCTCCTCGATCTGGTGTCAACAACAACAACAACAGATCATGAACAAGACCTGTTTTTACAGCCCAAGATTTTGCGTGCACACAAAAAAGCTAATAGTGAGCTGCAGGTCACAGGAGGTCACAGGAGGTCAAAGGAGGAGACAGGAGGAGCATGATGGTACCCGTTGCTCCAGCAGCGCCCGGCGGATGGACACCCTCTGCTCCAGGTCCTTCATCTCCCGCTCGTGCTGGCTGTCCGTGTGGATCTTGATCTTACTCTGGTAGGCATTCAGAAGCTCCAGCTCCTTTTGCAGCTGCATCCTCAGAACCTGGTACTCGGCCTCCTGGGTCTCGTCCAGACGGAGCTGTGGGGGGGGAGGGGAGAGCATTAGAAGCCCAGAAGCACAGCGACCACCATGACTGAAGATATGTTCATGTATGTTTGTTGGAGACCTGGGGCCCGGGTCTCTGGTGGTGAAGGAGGTGGTGTTGAGGTGCGGTGCAGAAGGTGGGCGGGGTTTCCTTGCCTTACTCACAGCCTGTGTGGACAGCATGTCGTTGATGGAGTGGTCGTACTGCTCGGCCAGGATGGCCAGCTTGCGGGTCTGCTCCTCTTTGAGGCGTTTGAGGACGGCCTTGTGGTCGGATTTGGGAGTGCTCTCCAGCAGGTGGTTCCTCAGGGCTTTGTACTGACGGGTTTGGATCTTACAGGTCTCCTGGAACTGACGCTTGATCTGCATTTCTTTGGACTGAGGTTTTAAATAAAATCAGAGGGATGTTCAGATTTAAATTGTTGATCTGAATTAAATCAGCATAATGCATCTGTACTGGAGCCATCTTTGATCTGATGATTAATCGTTAGGCTCCTGAACCTCAGCAGGGGTTGTAAAACATGTTTTCTTTGAATCACATCATCTGATTTATCTTTCCAACGGTCCCTGAACACAACCCGTCTGCAGAGAGAACTAAGCTTTAAATTGGAATATTTCAACAACACAGAAACTTTATCAGATTCTGTAAAAACGTCTGAGCTGCTCAGTGAAACGATGACGTCATGTGAGCAGCAATCATTAACATGTTTTTAATGATGTCATTATGACCGTTAGCCTGCTGTAACCACAGGTTCTGGTGATCACAGTTCTGTTTCCACAGAACCCCCCCCTCACCTTGAGGCTCTTGGGCTGCTGCCGGACCTCCACCGTGTGCTTCTGCCTGAGCTCCTGCTCGCGCCGCTTGTTGTACTCCATCTGGTTGGTCAGCTCCGTCTGGTGCTGAGTCCGGATCAATTCGGCCCGGGTCCGCTGCACCGAGCCCAGCTGCCTGAACTCCAGCTCCTGGGTGGACTCGTGGTGACGCAGCAGCATGGCGCACTCCAGGTCCTTCTGGGTCTGCTTCTTGTTCAGGTCCTGGTGAGGGGGGGGGGATTCAATAATTCATTTCAAACATGCGTCATTGTGCAGATGTTTGACTTCTCTCTACTTCTACTCGTGATGGTTCCCTGCTCAGGGGGGAGGGGCTAAAGGCCCAGGGAGATAAAGGAGGGGGCGGGGCTTGCGTACCTCCCTCAGCAGGTCCTGCTCCAGGTTGTGTCGAGCCAGCAGCATCTTCCTCTTGTACTGGCGACACTGCAGCTCGTAGTACTGGCGCTGCCTCCGCAGCAGGCTGGCCTCCTCCTCCGCCTGCATCTGCTGCAGACACTCCTTCTGCCGGATCAGCCACTCCTGCTTCTCCCTCTTGGGGGTGGACTGGTTCTCACTCAGCTCCTGGGAGGGAAACAGTGGCTCAGTGGGGTCTGGTAGCCATGGCGACGAGAGCCGCTTAACGTGCGACTCGCTCGGACCTCTTTCAGCTGGTCTTTGCGCTGGCGGTACTGGCGCTTCTGGGACTCCAGCAGACCGGTGAGCTCCTTCTTCTGCTGGCCCAGGATGTGCTGCTGGAACTTCTTCTCCTCCATCAGAGCCGCCTTCACCTGCAGGGACGCAGAGGTCAGAGTTGCGATGGTCTAAACATCACCGTGAGCAGATAGAGGCACAGTGGTGTTCACCTGAAACTGTTAAAGGGAACCGGCTCTCTTAAATCAGCACTTTACATAGAAAGTGAGAATTTAACCATCGCAGGATGTCATCAATGGTGGGTTTCTAGTATCTGATCATGTGACATTGTAATCAACCAATAAGCGTTGTCTGTAATAAGTCGTTTTTGGTGATGAACTTTAATAAATCCAGATGTTTTCTTTGAATATAATATAGATATCAGAGATGAATTATGATCTGCTTAACTTCTCTAATGCCATTGTTATACATCACTTATGCAGCATTAGTGTGTATTAGAAATAGCTGCACCACTGCTGTGCGCCACATGACTGTGTGTGACATGCCGGATCCTCACCTCCTTCTCCAGGATGGCCTGGTGCTTCTTGGACAGCTTGTCGGCCTCAGAGGAGAAGCTGTTCCTCTGGTTCTCCAGCTCTTTGTCCAGCTTCAGCTGGTGCTCGTCCATCTCCGCCTTCAGCTTGTTCTCCAGCCCCATCAGCTGCTTCTGGTGCTGCCTCCTCATGCGCTTGTACCCGGACATCTGCTCCCGCAGCGCCGAGCCCTGCTCGTGCTCCTGGATCTGACGGGTCACCTGGAGGAGGAGCGGAGCTTAGAGGCGAGCGTTCGATGCCGGCGTGGTGACACGAGGGCGCAGCCACGAGGGGCAATTGAAATTAGCCCCAGAGGGCTTTACAGTCTGTACACATGCGACGTCCTCTGCCCCCAAACCCTCCCACCGGCACCGGAACAACTCCCCGAAACATGAAAAGCCTTCCATGGGGGAAAAAGGGAAGAAACCTCGGAGAAGGTCAGAGGAGGATCAGGATGGACCGACTACAGAATGAACGATTATTATTCACAGAGTAACTGATCTGAAATGTGTGAGACGTCCAAGTGGAGGAAGAAGAGGATGAGGAGGATTTACCAGGGAGGCGGTCCTAATGGTGGCAAAGTGGTCCCTGTTGCGGTAGTAAGCCCGTCGGCGTCCGGCTGAGGGAACCTGAGGCTGGTCCATCTCGGGCTGGTAGGGGTCATCGTAGATGTTATCCTGACCCTGACCAGGAGCAGACCACACCACACTGTCATCACTTACAAAGGGACGATTGCTCTACAAGCGGGGTTGTCATGGTTACTCAGAGCGCCTGGGTTACCGTGGGTCGGTGGATGATGGAGCTGTTGGAGGTGACGGTGTGCTCGCCCTCCTGCATCATGGCCATCTCGTTGCTGCTGTCGTCGGACGCGTCGGCCAAACTGTTGACCGAGCTGCTGTGGGAGCTGGCTGAGATGGACATGCTGGGGACAGACTGGGAGCTCTCCATGCTGTTCACTGTCCCAGTACGCAGTAGGTACTGCTCCACCTCCTGAGACACAGGGACGCACACAGGGACAGACAGACAGACACACACACACACACACACAGGGACACACACACACACACACACAGGGACACACACACACACACAGGGACAGACAGACAGTCTGGATTCAGCTGGATTTCTTTTCTTTTGACTCAATGAGAACCTGTAAGAACTTTCATTATCATCAGATGCTCCTCTGATGAATCATGCCTCTGAACACCTCCTCCCCCCCCCCACACACCAGGACCTACTCACCTCCTCCTCCTCCCCCCCCTCGGACACAGGCCCATTCAGCTGCGTCTCCTGGAAGAGGATCTTCTTCATCTTGCGGTACTGCAGGTTGTCGAGCTCTCTCACTGCGTCCTTGGTGCGGGCGATCAGGTCCATGACCACCGTGAGCGGGCGCTCGCGGCACAGGAAGCGATGCTGTGGGGGGGGGGGGGGGGGGGACACACGACAGATGAGCGACACTGCGGTGAAGACGAGGGTCTATTATGTTGGGGGGGTGAAGAGGGGGTGGTCCTCACGTTCAGCAGCACGTCAGAGGTGGGCCGGTCCTGGGGAATCTTCTGCAGGCAAGAATCCACAAAGTTGCGGAAGGAGTCCGACCTGCACGGGATGATCACTCACTAATGATCAATAATCCACCGTCCGTGGAGTAGACAGGGAAGCACTACTACTCAATAACAGTACCCCCCCCGAGTCGACATCTTAACAGAGATCCATATTTAAATGATCTTTCTGCTGTAATCGAGCGTCAGTGATGACTCACCAGTGGTTGGACTGAAGGATGGGGCTCTCGTTCTGAGCGATGTGATATAAAGCACTCATGGCGTTCATGTTGAACAGGGGGGGCTTCCTCTCCGCTGTGGGGGGGGGGCAGCACAGAGTCAACAGAGCCCTTCACTGGGGGTCCATCTGGTGGACGTGCTGCAGCTCTTACCCAGCTCGATGGAGGTGATGCCCAGAGACCAGACGTCCACCTTGCCGTCGTACTGGCCCTCGTCCATGGCCAGGATGACCTCAGGAGCCATCCTGAGGAGACAGGGCACAGGTAAGAACCTCACCTGCTCATCGTGAGGTGTGTTTACTAATCTGCAACTTAGCAGCAAAAAACGGATTCAAGTGATGAATCTACACGACAATCGTGGAGTCACTTTCTGTGCACTTTATTTTTATTCCTTTATTTGTAATATTTTATTATATTTCATGTTGTCTTATCTGTCTAACTGTCAAATTCTTATGTCTGACATATTTTAATAATAAGACAACAACTGAGACGGCTGGTTGTCTGAGCAGAAGAAGACGACCAGTCTCACCAGTAAGGAGTCCCCACGAAGGAGTTGGCCGGAGCCACAATGGAAGCAGAACCAAAGTCTCCCAGTTTGACCTGACCGGGCTCCGTCAGCAGGATGTTCCCGGCCTTCACGTCCCTGCAGACACAATCACACATTAGCTTAGCCTTCAAAATAAGAGCCTTAACTACCAAACCGATTTGTTCCATCTGACTGAGAGTTAATCAACGATTCAGTTTGTCTATTTATATCTTATCATTCTTACATAATCTATGTATTTGAGGAGGGTTTAAAGGTTTATGACACTTTAAGAGTTCAAATGATCTTGAAAGTATTTGAATATTAATCAGAGTACTAGATGTTAAAGCAGATCACTGTCACCTTCTAATCAAAGAGTGGATCAATAAGCAGACGTTCTTACCTGTGAATCATGTTGTGAGAGTGAAGATACGCTAATCCCTGCAATGCACCATGGGTAATGGCAGCTATTTCTATTTCCTGGAGCGGCTTTTTGTGAACTGTGATGACGAGAGGACGAAGAGTCACAACGACAACAAACGCGAGACAAATAACGTGAGTCTGAATAACTGATGAAGAGCCACTGACCTTCCAGGAGGTCCGAGGCCGAGCCGAGGCAGTACTCCATCACCAGCTGGGACAAAGACATTCACATCATGACGCGACACTCATTCTGTCTGCAGCAAACAACACTGACCTGAACTAAGGGCGACGATATATTGATGCATGACTGCGTTTCCCCCAACTATGAAAAAGGTGGAGGTAGGCGTACCCATGCCGTGTGCTCCTTCAGGTAACATCCTCGGTACTCGATGGTGTTCGGGTGGCGCAGCTTCTGCAGGAACTTCACCTCTTTGATGATGTCCTGCCATTTCTGCACAGGAACACAACCCACACGCATATCAATAATAAATGTTAATGATATCCGTCAATAAAGAGAAACCGTGTGGAGGGTTTTGTTACCTCGTTGGTCTGCTTGCCGCTGTACGACATCTTCTTGATGGCCACCACCTCATTGTTGCGAACATCTCGTGCCTGAAAGGCAACAGAAGCTCAGCTCATCAGAACATGAGACACTCGGAGGAAGCTGGGGTTAACCAGCATTTATTCACTGGCCTGATTCAGGGCCACAACAGTAGCATCTACACCGCTACACTGTGTGACCAGGGAAGAGCCCGCGGGAACACAAGGACCACTTGGTGGACAAAGCACAGACAAGACATGTCCCTCCGTCTCAATGGAGGACAGATGTTCTATTAAGAGACATTTCAGAGAAAACAGAAGCTTCACAGAAGCTGAAGATTACAATCAGGCCCATGATGTGTCCTCCCCAGGCAGCCATGTGTATTACAAACACACACACACACACACACACACACACACACACACACACACACTCACAAAGTAAACGGCTCCGAAGCTGCCATGTCCGATCTCACGGAGGTCAGCGAACAGCTTCTCCGGATCGTCTTTGCAGAAGAGGTCTGCCACCTCGGGGTCTTTCAGATTGCCCGCCCGTACACTCGAGGGCATGGCCAGGGCCTGTGGGGGGAGGGAGGTTAAAAGGTCATGGTCACTCCATCCAGGCCTCAGTGGGCAATCGGACACCTGACATTTGGAATAAACACATTATCTTCTGCTCAAATGCTAAGATGGGAAAGAATTACAAACAATTAGTGATGTCACGGAGCGTTATGGATCCCTGATCAGTACGGACCGTTTTAACCAAATGAAGTTTCCCCTCCAACAACAGGTCACATCAGGCTGAATCTATTCTGCCGTTCAGACAAACATCTCATTCCTGTAGTAACTTAGTCTTCTGCTGGGAGACGTCTCCTCAGAGAAAAGTCTTCATGTCCCACCGAGAGCAGCAGACGCAGGGAGCTCCCACAAAGCCCCCCGACAGGCTGCAACGCTTCGTGAGGCCACCCAGCCCCCATATGCCCAAGAGTGCGACCTTCGCTGTGTCACCAATCCTGTTTGTGGTTACGATGGACAGGACAGCGTGGCGTAGTCGGGGGGGGGGGTCCTGTAGATCGAGGGCCTGCAGATGTCATCGTTGCTTTTTGCAAATGATGAGTTCCTGATGACATCATCGGCCTGTGGCCTCGAGTGTGAAGCAGTGGTGATGAGGGTCGGCGCCTCTAAACGCGATGCCATGGTTAGAGTGAGAGTCTGGAGCAGCGGAGGGGGGGGGGGGGGCACACGCGGCCGAAGTGGGACTCCTGGGGAGGGGGCTGACGTCGCCCTCAGAGACAGGGGAGGAGCTCGGAGTAGAGCCGCTGCTCCTTGGCGTTGTGCCAGTGGAGGTAGTTTGGGCATCTGGTAAGCGGACCCCCCCTCTGGGTCCCTCCCTGGGGAGATGTTCCAGGCACGGCCAGCTTGTAAGAGGCCCTGGGAAGACCCAGGACTCTGGAGAGATTATGTCTCCAGACCCCCAGATAGAGTTGGTAGAGGAGGCTCGGGAAGGAGAGTCTGGAGTCCCCTGCTGGAGACGCTGCCCCCACGACCCGACCGAGGATAACAGGGGGGGGAGAGGACGTCAAAGCATCAGCAGCTTAGTTCCTCCACGAACTCCCCCTCCGACGAGGAGCTAGAAACCAATGCCTTGAGTTCTGATTAAAGAAGTGAATTTAAATCACCAGCGAAGTTGAAATCCAAAAGACAAAAAGACATCTTCACTTAAGTGTAATTACCAGCATGTGAAGATGAGAGAGCCGCGGACGACGACATGAACAAACACACAAAGTCAGACCATCCGACCCGAAACGCACAACACCACCACCCGGTGACGGAGTTAATGGAGCAGAGCCTTCAGGCTCTTTGCTCCTCAGTCTCTGGACCAGGAGGCCCAGCGCTCCTTTGGGGACGTTTAATTGTACGTTCTACAGGAGGCGAGGAGGCAGCCGCCTGCAGCTACCATGGACTGCGAGGAGGGAAACAACACGTGAGGACCAACAACCAGGTGTCATGGTCCCATTTTCATCTCTCCAATAAACCATTTTCTGTAACAAGATCACATCAAAAACATTAAAATCAGAGCCCCCTCAATGAAACTATGACATCATGATTTATTCACCAGACCAACAGTCATGTGACCATAAACCAGAGAAACCAATGCACTTAATGAAGTGAACACAGAGTCTTCATTATATTTAACTACATGTGGACACTGCAATAAATTAAAATTATTTTTCTGATTGATGTCATAAAGGTTTTTTTCTGCAAGTTGTGTTTTGAGTTCTGTTTACTTCTAGTCAGGATGGTTCTGTATCCACAAAAGGGCAGGACTTTTATTTTGAAGGGAATTTTGAACCCCCAAAAACCCAAACCCCGTTGGGTTCAGACGGTAAGGAGGCAAATGTTGTGCAGGTGAAAACATGAATTCTTGGTTTGGACCTTAAGCATTGTGCTTTGTCACCATCGTGCTCACGTCCCCGTATTGGGAGACTGGAAGACATCTTGTTTTTATTTTTTGTCCTTTTCCACGGAAACAAAGCGGCCTCCACCAGGAGGAAGTGGGTTCATCCTATTGGGGAAAACCTGTCACTCACACGTTTGGGTTCAAACTGAATCCATCACGAGACCTTTGGTGAACACGGGTTGATGCTTCTGACTAACAACCAACTCCTCCAGATTAAAAGGGAGCAAGTTCACAATTAAGATTAAACGTTTTAACACGCACACCAAAACCTCCCGATGACAAAGAATGCATCAGGGACACTGCACGGAGCTGAAGGCTTTAGGAGTACTACGCTCTGGACTGGTGAGGCTCATTAAGGTGTTACATGGATGCTTCAGGTTGATGGAGACAAAGAGGATTTAGGTAGGAAGATATTTTTGATTCTTAAGGTCAGCAGAGGAAAAATAAGTTTATTAAACAATCAATCAATCTAGTATTTTGTTATTCTACTAGACCACAACTAAGGCCTAATTTAGTTATCTAATAGTTACAAGTCTATTTACTATTCACGATGTGAGCACACAAAACACAAAATTTTTTCAGTAAAATTCTGCTTTTACATGAATACATTAATATGGAGTAAATACTCTAGACTTAAAGTTTGACTACTTGAACAATGTTTATAGTGTGGTATTAGTAATATTACAGAATAACATTTTAATATATTAAACTACAAAAAACAATATTAATACTGTCTTACAGTTAAATGTTCTTTATTACTATGTTAGTAATGGTGTGGTACACGGTCTGTCCTATTCGTGGACAAACGAACCCCGGATACTGTTAGATAACCATGAATATGAATAAATGGAGATCAATCAAAATAACACGTGTCCACCTTTTTCTAAACCTTTTCTCATTTCAGTGAATGCCAAAACAATAATGAAAAGACCTCTGTGCTTCTCCCGGACCCGAGTTCGAACCCCCCTGGAACAGCTAGAAGGTTAGCTAGCGTAGCGCCAAGCTACCCGAATGTAGCATTACTCACCGCGGCTTATTGTGGTTCCACTGCGGGAACGAAACACAAACTGTTAGCCAAGCTACCGAGCCTCTGTCCTCATAGCCCGGGGCTTCTCGGTCAGCTGCTGGTCAACACGACGTCCGGTCCATTTTCAACTTAAGGGCCAACTGTGGAATTGATCGACGGTTTAACCGCTAGTTTAGCTGGTTCGTTACTAGCTTTAGCTAATTGGCTAGCTTAGCTTCGGTAGCTCACGAGCTAACGTTAACGTTAGCTGTTCTCCAGGGTGTGGCTGATGTTTCTCCGCGGTGCCGCGCTCCCGAGCATCACTGTCCCGTAACACCCGACCTCCCGTAAACAAAAACTAGCAGAATACCACCTAAAACCTGCGCCACTTCACCAAGTCGGGCTCGTTTCTTACAGCGTTTTTTTTTGTTCTTTGCTAAATACAAGATGGCACGGGACTCGAGCGGTGACCGGAAGGTGGTTGGCTCCATTTCCGGTAACGTTTCCGCTTCACAAATGAAGGGTATAAATACATCGACCTAGATAACATGAATGTTCTGATGCGAAGGCTCGAAGACTCGATTCGAGGTTTAACGTTTTCAAATAAACATTAGGTAGGGTACATTTGATAATGTTGAGGCCTAATACAGATATACACCGGCATATCATTATTTTAATTAAAGTTAAATAATAAAGCTTCTGATTTCAAATATTGTAATTCACTGTTTATTAAATAAAAGCAACATATTACTGAAACAAAAGTAATTAAACAAAATACATATGTATTTAATTCATCAACCATACAGAATTCAAAAGCTATTTATTGCCACATAGAGGAATAATATAGGAATGAAATAAGATCATGTAAAATTAGACAAAATGTACATGCAAGAATTGACATTATAAACAGATACAGAATATAACAATATCAATTATTGAAGCCCCTAACCCCACAATATACATATATAAAAATACTATATATTAATTCATCAACAATACATACAATGATAGGGCAGCATGGCGGTTAAATTAGACAATGTTCTCGTGTCACTGAATGAACATTTATCCTAAACAATGTTTCGTCCTTATTGTCCAGCAAGGCAGAGACGAAATGAGGACGATAATGACGCGTATAAAACCCTCTCTCCAACAGTCCCACCCAGTCCACACGAAGGGCCTCCTTTAGTCCACCTCCTCGATGGTGGGCCCCTGGGAGCCGGCTCGTGCCTGCTCTCCACAGCTGCCCCCAGGCCTCCCTCCCTGGTGCAGCCTGCTGATGACCGGGTTGCACACCTTCTCAAGCTCCTCCTGTTTGTGTTGGTACTCCTCCTTCTCAGCCAGCTGGTTGTTCTCCAGCCAAGCGACGGTCTCTTCGCACTTCTCCGTCACCTTCTTCAGGTCCTCGGCGCTCACGCGGCTCGTCAGGTTCTCGTCCCGCAGGCTGCTGCTCACGCTGTAGGCGTAGGACTCCAGGGAGTTTTTGGCAGAGACCCGGTCCCTCTGGAGGTCGTCCTCGGCCTTGTATTTGTCCGCCTCCTGCAGCATCCTCTCGATCTCCTCCTTGCTCAGCCGGCCCTTGTCGTTGGTGATGGTGATCTTGTTCTCCTTGCCGGTGCTCTTGTCCATCGCCGACACGTTCAAGATGCCGTTGGCGTCCACGTCAAAGGTGACCTCGATCAGCGGGACGCCCCGCGGCGCCGGCGGGATTCCTGACAGATCGAACTTGCCCAGCAGGTTGTTGTCCTTTGTCATGGCGCGCTCCCCTTCGTACACCTGGATGAGGACCCCCGGCTGGTTGTCTGCGTAGGTGGTGAAGACCTGGGTCTGCTTCGTGGGGATCGTTGTGTTGCGTTTGATCAGCGACGTCATGACCCCTCCGGCCGTCTCCAGCCCCAGGGACAGGGGCGCCACGTCCAGCAGCAGCAGGTCCTGAACGTTGCCCGAGGTGTCGCCCATGAGGATGGCAGCCTGGACGGCGGCGCCGTACGCCACCGCCTCGTCGGGGTTGATGCTCTTGTTCAGCTCCCTGCCGTTGAAGAAGTCCTGCAGGAGCTTTTGGATCTTGGGGATGCGGGTGGAGCCCCCGACCAGGACCACGTCGTGGATCTGGCCCTTGTCCATCTTGGCGTCGTTCAGGGCTTTCTGCACGGGCTCCAGGGTTCCCCGGAAGAGGTCGGAGCACAGCTCCTCGAAGCGAGCCCTGGTGACGGAGGTGTAGAAGTCCACGCCCTCGAACAGAGAGTCGATCTCGATGCTGGCCTGCGAGCTGGAGGACAACGTCCTCTTGGCCCTCTCGCACGCCGTGCGCAGCCTCCTCAAGGCCCTCTTGTTCTGGCCGATGTCCTTCTTGTGCTTCCTCCTGAACTCCTCCACAAAGTGGTTCACCATGCGGTTGTCAAAGTCCTCTCCGCCCAAGTGGGTGTCTCCGGCCGTGGCCTTGACCTCGAAGATGCCGTCCTCGATGGTCAGGATGGACACGTCGAAGGTGCCCCCGCCCAGGTCGAAGATCAGGACGTTGCGTTCTCCCGACTTGCCTCGGTCCAGACCGTAGGCGATGGCGGCCGCTGTGGGCTCGTTGATGATCCTCAGGACGTTGAGTCCCGCGATGACGCCGGCGTCTTTGGTGGCCTGCCTCTGGGAGTCGTTGAAGTACGCCGGGACCGTGACCACCGCGTTGGACACCTTCTGGCCCAGGTAGGCCTCGGCAATCTCCTTCATCTTCACCAGGACCATGGAGGAGATCTCCTCGGGGTAGAAGCTCTTCTCCTCCCCTTTGTGCTCCACCTGGATCTTGGGCTTCCCTCCATCTCCCACCACCCTGAAGGGCCAGTGCTTCATGTCCGCCTGCACCACCGGATCCTCCACCTTCCTCCCGATCAGCCTTTTGGCGTCAAACACCGTGTTGCTGGGGTTCAGCGCCACCTGGTTCTTGGCCGCGTCGCCGATGAGCCTCTCGGTATCGGTGAACGCCACATAGCTGGGCGTGGTCCTGTTGCCCTGGTCGTTGGCGATGATTTCTACTTTGCCGTGTTGGAAGACGCCCACGCAGGAGTAGGTGGTGCCCAGGTCGATGCCGACCGCTACGCCTTTGGCTGCAGACATCTTTCAGTGTCCTGCAGGGGCGGAGACACAGTTTGTGACATTAAGATTTCATCCAAAACATGGAGTTATCGGTCAAATATGTTACTTTGTGTCTCTTTTACCAATACGAGTTGTCTGCATCGCTGAAGATGTGTTAGTTGCGCAACAAGTGTCTACATTATGGAATACGTGCCATATTCTGTGTAAATAAATCATTGCTGAATAGTTAAGGAGACGTTAATAATCTTCACAATAATCAATTAGAATACCTCTAAATTTACACAAAATACTCTGTAGTGGTATCTAAAAATACCAAACGTGTTAAATGTGCTTTAAGTCAAAGGAACATCATTTAAAGTCAAGAGACTCTTTATATTAATCAGTCTAAATGGACAGTTTGGTGATTCGGGACGAGGAAACGCTGTGATTCAACTCATTAAATTAAGTATTTGAGAGACGCGTCAGTTCAAAGCAACAAATGACGAAATAAATTAATCATTTGGAGCTTTGTTAAACATCCGTAAATATAATAAGAGGAATCAAAATGATCCGCGAGTAAGAAGCAGAGTGCTTACTGTGGTTAAAGATGATGAAGCACAGTGGAATCAGACGTTTGTCCTCCTTGTCGTTCTTGTCCTGTTTGTCCTCCTTGTCGTTCTTGTCCTGTTTGTCCTCCTTGTCCTTCTTGTCCTGTTTGTCCTCCTTGTCGGTCTTGTCCCGTTTGTCCTCCTTGTCGTTCTTGTCCTGTTTGTCCTCCTTGTCCTTCTTGTCCTGTTTGTCCTCCTTGTCGGTCTTGTCCTGTTTGTCCTCCTTGTCGTTCTTGTCCTGTTTGTCCTCCTTGTCGTTCTTGTCCTGTTTGTCCTCCTTGTCCTTCTTGTCCTGTTTGTCCTCCTTGTCGGTCTTGTCCCGTTTGTCCTCCTTGTCGTTCTTGTCCTGTTTGTCCTCCTTGTCCTTCTTGTCCTGTTTGTCCTCCTTGTCGGTCTTGTCCTGTTTGTCCTCCTTGTCGTTCTTGTCCTGTTTGTCCTCCTTGTCGGTCTTGTCCTGTTTGTCCTCCTTGTCGTTCTTGTCCTGTTTGTCCTCCTTGTCCTTCTTGTCCTGTTTGTCCTCCTTGTCGGTCTTGTCCTGTTTGTCCTCTCGGTTTTGTTTTGCTCTCGTCAGCCTTCGGGTCTTCTCGGTATTTTATACTTTCCTCGCCGCCTTCTGGTCTCTTCTCGAGCTTTCCTCCGACGTTCTGGTCCAATCACAGAGCTCGGCGCTGGCGCTCTGCGTGATGACGTCACCCACCAGCACGTCACCAGAAGCTTCTCCGGGCTTCTGGTCGCTGCCGGAGGTTCATTCATCGAAACGCGAGCAGGAACACAGCGGGACTCGTTGACGGGATGTAGAAAGAAAGCATGGAGTCATATTAGAACCCGAGTAAATACATTAAACACAAATCAACCAAACACGCATCATTGTTTGGACCCTAAAGTCCCTGAATACTGGAGATATTAAACACATGTCAGGTCTGGCATAGTGTCATTCATACTACCACCACCAGATATTACCAAAGGAAGGAGGAAGACACCGTAGAATACAGATGAGAGTGACTCTTTATAAACAAAGTAGTTAACATGTCTTTATGGACATACTTATATACATGTTCTGTTTGGAGGTGAACGTCTGTCATACGGCTGGTGCAGGTGGAGGCAGGAGTTCCAAACACTAGGCATTCTTTAATAACTCTTAAAACCACCACCAGGGACCAACGACACGTGACACGCACACAGGCAAACTGACGCCACAAGGGACACGAGACGTGCAGGTGACACAGGTGGAAACAATCATGGACACTGCAGACAATCACAAGAAGACAGGACAAGGCAGGAAGTGAAGTTACCCCAGGGACACAAGAGACATGAGACTACAAAATAAAACAGGAAGAAAACCCAAGCCGTGACATATCTGAGCTAAACATGCAAAATCGAGTACAGTCTTTTTCTAATCTGATCGGAATAATTAATCTAAAGTGATGAACACATGAATGCATTCATTTCTATAATTATATGCTTTGTTCAAAAATCTAAACACTTCTAGTTGACTACTTGATGTGACTCCTCAAGCCCCTGTGGTCGTAACAATAGTACTTCTACACTTTGAGAAGGTTGCAGACGAAGATCTGATGACCTCACTTCTGGGATCAAACTGCATTTTATTGTGACTTTCTATGACTCGTGTTTATTTTATAAAAGAGCTATTACCAATAAATGTGATTCTAAATTGATCCCCTCAGGTTTTTATTTAGCTTGTGAGTTAGTTCTAGTTACTAAATGATTGACTATTGTTATCTACTTAATTAGTCAGGTACTGGTTAGTGTTGGGGGAGAGTTCATCTCATCCTCAGTGACCTTCATAAGCACACAGTGTCTTACTGTCTTATTCCAATGAGCCGCCTGTTAAACAATGATTGGTCACACTGGGGGGGGGGGGGGGGGGGGATTCAACCACACAAACCTCTCTGACGTGTATTCAAGCTTCTCTTTACTCCAGAAGCTCAGTCAGACCTTCTTGCTCCTCACATTCTTCATCACAAACACGCTTAAAACGCTTTTAATTTCTCACAAGGTCGCGATCCACCATTTAACCACACACAGTTCATGCAGAGCACCAAGGGGCTGGGGCCCGGCGTGGTCATTTGGGCGTGTGCGTGGTCATGTGTGCGTGGTCACGTGTGCGTGGTCATTTGGGTGTGGTCACGTGTGCGTGTGCGTGACGAGGTGCTTGGTATGCGAGGTGGCGAGGCGTCGCCTCAGAAGCCCCGCCCCCCCCGGAGCTCGTCACACTCACACAGACACAGGATGGAGAAGGAGCTGCTGGTTTTTGGCGCGCTGCTGCTGCTTCTCACAGGTGAGTCCAACACCTCAAGCGCCTCATTGAGGAGGAGAGGAGGCGGGAGGCCTCATGACAGGTCCTTTATTAATCCTGAAGTTTAGTGATATGTGTGTATTTACTGGCCTTTCTGAAAGATGCAAAGTATAAAGCAAATCTGAAAGACATGGTCACCTGAGGAGAATGCTTCACTCGACACGAAAACCCAGAAGAGCCTGTTTGACGAGTCATGAATATGACGCCTGACAACTTGTCAACAGTCAAAGCTTCTTCCTGAGATCATTATCTTCATGAGTTCTCTCTAATATCACAACAGAATTAAGTTCATATACAAATCAGAAGGTACGTCATTCCAATTAAACAACAGTAAGTAAAACTATCTGTAAATCGCTACATTCCATTCCTTCATTTATCTGAGGCTTTTATCCAAAGAGACTTAATAAGAGCATTTTAACCATAAGGAAACAAACTCAGAAGAACAAGAAACAATAAAGTGTCATTTCATTAGATTTTAGAACCAAACACATTTATTTAGTGTATGAATATTTGAAGGTCATATGAGTATTTCTGTTTCAGTCACTTAATTGATTAATTTGACAGAAATAATCAGTTTAAAAGTCTCAAGCGTGAGTTATGATGGTCTATTGTTATTTATACTCAGTAAAGACTCACTTTAAGACATGTAGTCAAAGCTTCATGTCTTAAAGCTGCATTTAGGGCGGGGCTACATGCTGATTGACAGGTCTCTACCACAGATGTACAGGTCTCTGGTATCCTCCATATATGGTCACTTCCTGTTTACTGGTCGGTAAAAAAAACAAGATGGCAGCAGACAAAGTGCTTCAAACATCCAAAAATGAAAGCGCAATGTTACCATGACAACGTCTAGAGCATCTCCAAGTGCTCCACGTCCTGGTGATAGAAGCCTGATACCTGCAGCGTCTCCACAGGAACAACCTCGACGAGTGATGTCACTAACGGCTCCAAAGACGTCCTACACCCGTCTGCTGGGTGAAACATAGGGCCCGGGTCCCTCCGGAGGGTCGCCGGATAAACCTGAGGGGTCCTGACACCGTTAAAGGGAGAAAAAACCGCCAGCTCTCATCTGTTAATCTAAGAAATAGATTACATCACATTACATTTGGAAGCCATGGTTTTTCCATTGTTAGGCAGGGGTTGGGTGTGTTGCTCAGGACGCACCTGTAAGCGGGAGAGACTCTTTTGTTTTCTCCATAATGAAAAACACCAACCTCACCCTGACACATTATTGTTTGTCTTCAGCAGGAAGCGACGCACAATCAGATGGTAAGTACAGTCCCCGTACCTTTCATTTAGTCCACACATATGTTTACAGAGTCACTGAAATGTAAAATATAAATGACATCATGTAAGATAATGATCCATAAAAGCAGATTTCTGTTTTTCTGTCGGGGTCAAAACCAAACAACAAACAGTGTTACAGGGCCACGCTAGCTGTTTGCAACCGCTTCCAGTCGTTATGCTAAGCTAGGCTAATCTCCTTTTAACAGTGTGCGGCGTGGCGCCACGCAACACCCGCATCGTGGGGGGGCAGGACGCCCCCGCCGGCTCCTGGCCGTGGCAGGTCAGCCTGCACCGCTCTTTCGGACACTTCTGTGGCGGCTCGCTGATCAACAGCCAATGGGTGCTGAGCGCCGCGCACTGCTTCTCCAGGTGAGCCGCCTCCCCTCCAATCCCCTCGCCCCCCCTCCCCTAAATGCATCCGCTACTTCTACTGTTTCACAGTATTCATCCCGTGTGGTACTAGTACCTTTACTAAATATCTACACACTCCGTCCTGCAGCCTCAGCACTTTGGGTCTCACCGTGTACCTCGGCCGGGACGCCCAGCAGCTGCTCAACATCAACGAGGTGTCCCGCAGAGTCTTTTCGGTCATCAGACATCCGAGTTACAGCTCGCAGACCAACGACAACGACGTCGCGCTCCTGCGGCTTTCCTCGCCCGTGACCTTCACAAACTACATCCGGCCGGTGTGCCTCGCGGCGGAGGGGAGCCAGTTCCCGGACGGGACGTCCTGCTGGGTCACCGGGTGGGGGACCACCCAGAGCGACGGTGAGATAGTACCTCAGTTTGTGTTCTTTTACACAGAACCAGAGAAGAAGAGACATACTTTTAGTCAAGTACCAAGGCGCAGAAATACTGTCTTACAAGAACCAGTACTGCGCCATCATATGCTGACGTACAGGAGGTGCTGAAGACCACAGTTACAATAGAGGTCAAGTTTAACCAGCAACGAATCGAGTTCAGTCTCCATTGACCACAGACAAGGGTACGGGGGCCAGTTGAGACCACGAGACATGACAGTGAGGGTCTGGACCACAGTACGGCATGGACGGGTCTCAACCCCAGGACGCACTACGTGAATATGGCGCCACCAGAAGACTGAGTCCTGTAATGAAAGGTGCTTAGTGTTAGTTTCAGGATGTGCAGATTTATGCAACAAAGTTTCTCATTTTGAATTTTTCCTTCGAGGAGTAAATAAATTAAATTGTTTATGTTGTAGGTCACATTAAAGGTGAAAACCGTTTGGACTGGGTTTGTCTTTGTCTCGTCTAGTGATTCTAGGACCCAGTGACTATTATTATCACATTCTAGACGGCTCAGGACACTTAATATCCAACACGCCAGGGTTGAGGATGCCATGAATGTACCATTTAGCATAAGCATAGCGTAACCAAGACTCCACTGATGGGCTTAAAACAGCTGCTTTCTTTCAGGCGTCAATCAAATAAAAGGAGGATCTAGTGAGATCAATGGGGACTATTTTTGGCAGCGTTATCGGTTACATTAGCTGCTCTAAATATTTTCTATAAGCTGATTCCCTCCTAAATAAAACCATTATTAGAAGCATCCTTGAATTGATGCTTTTTTAAAACCACACGTCTAGGGAGTGTTTGTAGTCGGATACAACATGGACCTCTGATGATGACGATGGTGATGATGGGGATGATGGTATTTGTGCCTCCAGTTCCTCTCCAGTTCCCTCAGTATCTTCAGGAGGTTCAAGTCCCCGTCGTGTCCAACAGTCGCTGCAACGCCGCCTACCGATCAATAACCAGCAACATGGTCTGTGCCGGACCAGACGGCGGGGGAAAGGACTCCTGTCAGGTGAGTCTCCTCCGTCACCTGATGACACCTGTCGATCATCAGGGAGTCTCCTCCGTCACCTGATGACACCTGTAGACCATCAGTGGGTCTCCTCCGTCACCTGATGACACCTGTAGATCATCAGTGGGTCTCCTCCGTCACCTGATGACACCTGTAGATCATCAGTTAGTCTCCTCCGTCACCTGATGACACCTGTAGATCATCAGTTAGTCTCCTCCGTCACCTGATGACACCTGTAGATCATCAGTTAGTCTCCTCCGTCACCTGATGACACCTTCTTCAATATTTTTCTTAAGTTTAACAGACCAAATAATATTTCTTTTGTACCCATTTTATATTTCATATATTGTGACCCATTTTACAGGTGAAACAATGACGTTAGAAGTACTTTTGGATGTACTTTGTGTACGTGTACTTGTTGTGTTCTGACCTCTCCCCCCTCCTGCCCCCCCAGGGAGACTCGGGGGGCCCGCTGGTGAGTAAAAACGGGTCCCGGTGGGTTCAGGCCGGCGTGGTGAGCTTCGGGAGGGGCTGCGCTGTCGCAGGGTTCCCCGGGGTCTACGCCCGCGTGTCCCAGTACCAGAACTGGATCCAGAGCCAGATCACAAGCGACCAGCCGGGCTTCGTGGCCTTCGTGGGGAACGGGTCCACATCCGGGACCCCCGCGGCCGCCTCCCTGTCGGTGCCGCTGCTGCTGTCGCTGCTGCCGGTCCTGTTCTCTCTGTTGGTGCTGACCTAGTGACGT
Organism: Pungitius pungitius; assembly: GCF_949316345.1. NCBI lineage: Eukaryota > Metazoa > Chordata > Actinopteri > Perciformes > Gasterosteidae > Pungitius > Pungitius pungitius. The sequence goes on from NC_084911.1 coordinate 592,553, forward strand.
CACAAACTGACCTGATTAAAAATGGGATCAATGGGGTTATTGATTATCAGATTGTTTTCTATTGAAAATGATCAGAATACTAAAAACTACTTAATTTATAATTAATAATAATTTAACATTAAACATTCAGTCTCTTTTTTTCTGTTGTGCTACAATTTAATAACATAGACACAGATCTATATTCATGATTACTCATCATTACATAATCATTTGTATATACAATATCTGTCATTAGGATTTTATGAAGGATGTATTAGTGGAAGATAACTAAGGATTTTTTTTGCAAATTGATTTGCACTAATTTAATTGTAGAAGTTATGAAAACCTGAAGACAGTAAAGAGTATATTTATATTTCAATGACCTTACCTCTTTAATCCATTAATTATTGATTATAATTATTTTCATAAATACATGAACAACCAATATCGTTTACAATTATCCGCTGGAAGGATTTAAAAATGTCAAATACTTGTTTGACTTAAATGTAATATTTCAAATTTGAATACGAAATACAAATGTTTTATCTGTTTTACGCCTAATTAAAAGAAATCTTCAAAACTTTAGCAGAATTCTTTTTTTGTTCCTTTTAAAGCTGTAATGTGAGTTTATAATCAGTATTCAGATACATAATACGCTGTGTCTCATAATTCCGACGTGGAATGAACGCAGCATGCAGCTGTCATGGATGTGGTGGCCTGTGATTGGCCCTCCAGCCGGAAGTAGGCTCTCAGTTTGTTTCCAGCGATAAGCAGAGACGTGAAACCACCTTTGGGTCTTTTGAGTTCTAAATGGACCGTAAAGCGTCTCTTTTAACCTCGTGTGCTCAGCTGGTTCTGTTATGGTTCGTCGGGCTGAAGGCAGCGGAACCGCCACGTGACGGAGGCGGCTGGTGAGTGCCGGTCCCCGGGTCCACACACCGGTGAATGATGTCACTCATACTCCGTCTGCAGGAGCTGATATTCTGCTTGTGTTTATAACGTTTGTCCTCATGAAGCAGCAGATGGATCTGAAGGGCCTCAATAGGAATGAACTGCATTTTGAACAGAGATGTTTATGACAACTGCTTATTGATTAAAATAAAAGTTAAATCAAGTTAATAAGAATAAACTCTTCCTAATTTGACACTAAACCAAAATGAGAAAAACGGTAAATGATATTTTGTACAGAACTCATTAGCAGTGTCCCTAGGAGTTACACATACATACACACATACATGCACACATACACACATACATATATGCACACATACACACATACATACATACACACATACATGCACACATACATACACACACACACATATATTCATATCTAACTAATCTCCTGTGTTCAGGTCAGTGAACTCTGAGTTCCGGCTGCAGGATGAAGGTCTCTGTAACATCGACGTGTTGGACGCCTCGTCCGTCTCTCATCAGCACTTCATTGAAAGGTTCAGGGATGTCAATCTTAATCTGTCCAAACTGTACATTAATATTTAAATATTATTCCATAGATATTCAGAAACCAGAGTCCTAAAGTTTCCTTTCTCGTTCATTCAGATACGCGTTCAGAAGGCCGGTGATCCTCAGAGATGTGACCGACAATACGGTACCTTCACCACTTCATCTATTCACTGCTTCATCCCTTCACCACTTCATACCTTCACTGCATCATCCCTTCACCACTTCATCCCTTCACTACTTCATACCTTCAGCACTTCATCCCTTCACCAATTCATCCCTTCACCACTTCATCTATTCACTGCTTCATCCCTTCACCAGTTCATCCTTTAACCACTTCATCCCTTCACCAGTTCATCCTTTCACCACTTCATCCCTTCAGCACTTCATCCCTTCACCGATTCATCCCTTCACCACTTCATCTCATCACCAGTTCATCCCTTCACCACTTCATCTCATCACCAGTTCATCCCTTCAGCACTTCATCCCTTCACTGCTTCATCCCTTCACTGTTTCATCCCTTCAGCACTTCATCCCTTCACTCCTCCATCAATTCAATTTTGATGTTTTGTCTTTGAAAGTACACAGACGATGTACAAGTACACAGACAATGTACAAGTACACTAATGTGTGTTGGTAGCGTTTCAGGGCTCTTTGCTCCAGGTCCAGTTTGCTGGAAGAATACGGCGAGCGGCGAGTTCGTCTCAGCACGGCCAACACGCACTCCTACCGCAAAGGTGACGGAGCGCCGGGCACTGGTCCTCAGACTGGTTTTTCTTCTTGGGTTACTGGTTTCATGGTCTCATGGTCTCAGCTCCTCTCTTCCAGTGGACGTCCCTCTGCAGGAGTACCTGGACGCGTGGCTGAGGCCGCAGGCGCCGGACGTCCTCGGCAGCGGTGAGTTCTGATGATCAAGTCTTACTTCTACCCTCCTACTTCCTGCCGCTCCTTAATGTTTATGATATAGAAATAATGAAAGCATATATAAAACATACATATCTATATGTATCCACAGAGACTCTGTACTTCTTCGGGGACAACAACGTGACGGAGTGGCAGCGTCTCTTGGATCAGTACCAGCCTCCTCCGTACCAGCTGCCCAACACCAGCAGAGCGTACAGCTTCGGCATCGCAGGTCCACCTTCATCATCTCTCTCTTTAGAAGGTTTCAGACCTTTAGGACGAACATCTTGAAGTTAAACCTCAGCTCAGTTTCTCTTATTTCATGTTTTATTTCTTTCACACGTTTGTGTAAAACGCTGCTGATGGTCTGCAGGTCCTGGATCAGGGGTTCCCTTCCACTGGCACGGCCCCGGGTTCTCTGAGGTGGTCTACGGGCGGAAGGTGAGGACCACCACCACCCCCCCAATGTTCTGTCTCTGGGTCACAGTGAGTGACCCGGTTCTGGTTCTGGTTCTCACAGCGCTGGTTCCTCTACCCGCCGGACCAGGAGCCCCACTTCCACCCAAACCACACCACCCTGTCCTGGGTGACGGAGACCTACCCCCACCTGCCGGAGGGCGAGGCGCCGCTGGAGTGCACCATCTCACCTGGACAGGTAAACCCGTGTTTTATCACAGGTCCTGTGCTGTTATTACTGTGATATTCTGTGTTTAGTACACAGAAAGGAGCTGTTGCTCCTACTGACACAAACAAGGAGAAGAAAACAAATCAGTTTAGAAGATGTTTCCATTGAAAAGAACCACCTTGGAAAAACGGTCAATACATTTACTGACATATTCTATGATGTATGGTCCTTATAGGACCTTCAAGGACCGTAGAGGGCCTTATAGGACCATGAAGGACCTTAGAGGACCTTATAGGACCATGAAGGACCTTTTAGGACTATGAAGGACAGGAGCTTTTATGATATGGAGGACCTTGATCCTTTGAGCTTCTTCAAGGTCTGCTCCTTGGCAGTGATCGGACTGAAGAGGTCCTAACAAGCTTGTGTCCTCCATCAGGTTCTGTACTTCCCTGACCGCTGGTGGCACGCGACCCTCAACCTGGACACCAGCGTCTTCATCTCCACCTTCCTCGGCTGAGCCTCATCATCACCACCAGTGTGTCACATTCCACCTTAAAACGATATGAACATGTGTTTAATGACCAAAGGAGACACCAGAGACAAGCTGTTCGACAGGTGTCATTTCTGGTGACAGCTTGATGGTCCACAGACCTTCTCTTACGGAACAAAACGGAAATCTTTACAACAATGCTGCAGGAGGACTGAAAGCAAACAGTTCTGATGTGAACGAACGGTCCTCAAACGCCTCACGTGATTAAAGAAGCAATGAATCCAGTTTTCTCACCTCCGGTTTAGTGGAATTATTTATGAATAATCATTTAATTTCTATTGCTTATTGATCCATTTACTAGTTTTGTATTTTAAAATGATACATTTGTTTTGCTTCTTTTGTGCAGAATAAAGTTAATAATCTGTTTATCACGTTACGTGTTTGGAGTCAATCAGAGTCCAGAATGAAGAGCCGTTATATATTATATAATAATGTTGGTTTACATGATACGGTTTTAATTAACCAAAACAATGATTTTAATGTAAGCTAAATTAAAAGGCGCCTAGATATGAAAATATGATCATTTGATATCTGTACATACCCATATCTAGATATACAACCGTTGTATATTATGGTAAAAATGCGCAATTTTACTTTGGAAGCGTCAAATAAATGTGATTACCTTTATAACTCAGAAATCAAACTAAAGAATAAAGACATTTGTAATGATAACTACTTTGTTTATAAAGAGTCACTCTCATCTGTATTCTACGGTGTCTTCCTCCTTCCTTTGGTAATATCTGGTGGTGGTAGTATGAATGACACTATGCCAGGCCTGACATATGTTTAATATCTCCAGTATTAAGGGACTTTAGGGTCCAAACAATGATGCGTGTTTGGTTGATTTGTGTTTAATGTATTTACTCGGGTTCTAATGTGACTCCATGCTTTCTTTCTACATCCCATCAACGAGTCCCGCTGTGTTCCTGCTCGCGTTTCGATGAATGAACCTCCGGCAGCGACCAGAAGCCCGGAGAAGCTTCTGGTGACGTGCGGGTGGGTGACGTCATCACGCAGAGCGCCAGCGCCGAGCTCTGTGATTGGACCAGAACGTCGGAGGAAAGCTCGAGAAGAGACCAGAAGGCGGCGAGGAAAGTATAAAATACCGAGAAGACCCGAAGGCTGACGAGAGCAAAACAAAACCGAGAGGACAAACAGGACAAGACCGACAAGGAGGACAAACAGGACAAGACCGACAAGGAGGACAAACAGGACAAGACCGACAAGGAGGACAAACAGGACAAGACCGACAAGGAGGACAAACAGGACAAGACCGACAAGGAGGACAAACAGGACAAGAAGGACAAGGAAGACAAACAGGACAAGACCGACAAGGAGGACAAACAGGACAAGACCGACAAGGAGGACAAACAGGACAAGACCGACAAGGAGGACAAACAGGACAAGAACGACAAGGAGGACAAACAGGACAAGACCGACAAGGAGGACAAACAGGACAAGAAGGACAAGGAGGACAAACAGGACAAGACCGACAAGGAGGACAAACAGGACAAGAAGGACAAGGAGGACAAACGGGACAAGACCGACAAGGAGGACAAACAGGACAAGACCGACAAGGAGGACCAACAGGACAAGACCGACAAGGAGGACAAACAGGACAAGAACGACAAGGAGGACAAACAGGACAAGACCGACAAGGAGGACAAACAGGACAAGAAGGACAAGGAGGACAAACAGGACAAGACCGACAAGGAGGACAAACAGGACAAGACCGACAAGGAGGACAAACAGGACAAGAACAGCAAAGAGGAGAAACGTCTGATTCCACTGTGCTTCATCATCTTTAACCACAGTAAGCACTCTGCTTCTTACTCGCGGATCATTTTGATTCATCTTATTATATTTACGGATGTTTAACAAAGCTCCAAATGATTAATTTATTTCGTCATTTGTTGCTTTGAACTGACACGTCTCTCAAAACCTTAATTTAATGAGTTGGATCACAGTGTTTCCTCGTCCCGAATCACCAAACTGTCCATTTAGACTTATTAATATAAAGAGTCTCTTGACTTTAAATGATGTTCCTTTGACTAAAAGCACATTTAACACGTTTGGTATTTTTAAATACCACTACAGAGTATTTTGTGTAAATTTAGAGGTATTCTAATTGATTATTGTGAAGATTATTAACGTCTCCTTAACTATTCAGCAATGATTTATTTACACAGAATATGGCACGTATTCCATAATGTAGACACTTGTTGCGCAACTAACACATCTTCAGCGATGCAGACAACTCGTATTGGTAAAAGAGACACAAAGTAACATATTTGACCGATAACTCCATGTTTTGGATGAAATCTTAATGTCACAAACTGTGTCTCCGCCCCTGCAGGACACTGAAAGATGTCTGCAGCCAAAGGCGTAGCGGTCGGCATCGACCTGGGCACCACCTACTCCTGCGTGGGCGTCTTCCAACACGGCAAAGTAGAAATCATCGCCAACGACCAGGGCAACAGGACCACGCCCAGCTATGTGGCGTTCACCGATACCGAGAGGCTCATCGGCGACGCGGCCAAGAACCAGGTGGCGCTGAACCCCAGCAACACGGTGTTTGACGCCAAAAGGCTGATCGGGAGGAAGGTGGAGGATCCGGTGGTGCAGGCGGACATGAAGCACTGGCCCTTCAGGGTGGTGGGAGATGGAGGGAAGCCCAAGATCCAGGTGGAGCACAAAGGGGAGGAGAAGAGCTTCTACCCCGAGGAGATCTCCTCCATGGTCCTGGTGAAGATGAAGGAGATTGCCGAGGCCTACCTGGGCCAGAAGGTGTCCAACGCGGTGGTCACGGTCCCGGCGTACTTCAACGACTCCCAGAGGCAGGCCACCAAAGACGCCGGCGTCATCGCGGGACTCAACGTCCTGAGGATCATCAACGAGCCCACAGCGGCCGCCATCGCCTACGGTCTGGACCGAGGCAAGTCGGGAGAACGCAACGTCCTGATCTTCGACCTGGGCGGGGGCACCTTCGACGTGTCCATCCTGACCATCGAGGACGGCATCTTCGAGGTCAAGGCCACGGCCGGAGACACCCACTTGGGCGGAGAGGACTTTGACAACCGCATGGTGAACCACTTTGTGGAGGAGTTCAGGAGGAAGCACAAGAAGGACATCGGCCAGAACAAGAGGGCCTTGAGGAGGCTGCGCACGGCGTGCGAGAGGGCCAAGAGGACGTTGTCCTCCAGCTCGCAGGCCAGCATCGAGATCGACTCTCTGTTCGAGGGCGTGGACTTCTACACCTCCGTCACCAGGGCTCGCTTCGAGGAGCTGTGCTCCGACCTCTTCCGGGGAACCCTGGAGCCCGTGCAGAAAGCCCTGAACGACGCCAAGATGGACAAGGGCCAGATCCACGACGTGGTCCTGGTCGGGGGCTCCACCCGCATCCCCAAGATCCAAAAGCTCCTGCAGGACTTCTTCAACGGCAGGGAGCTGAACAAGAGCATCAACCCCGACGAGGCGGTGGCGTACGGCGCCGCCGTCCAGGCTGCCATCCTCATGGGCGACACCTCGGGCAACGTTCAGGACCTGCTGCTGCTGGACGTGGCGCCCCTGTCCCTGGGGCTGGAGACGGCCGGAGGGGTCATGACGTCGCTGATCAAACGCAACACAACGATCCCCACGAAGCAGACCCAGGTCTTCACCACCTACGCAGACAACCAGCCGGGGGTCCTCATCCAGGTGTACGAAGGGGAGCGCGCCATGACAAAGGACAACAACCTGCTGGGCAAGTTCGATCTGTCAGGAATCCCGCCGGCGCCGCGGGGCGTCCCGCTGATCGAGGTCACCTTTGACGTGGACGCCAACGGCATCTTGAACGTGTCGGCGATGGACAAGAGCACCGGCAAGGAGAACAAGATCACCATCACCAACGACAAGGGCCGGCTGAGCAAGGAGGAGATCGAGAGGATGCTGCAGGAGGCGGACAAATACAAGGCCGAGGACGACCTCCAGAGGGACCGGGTCTCTGCCAAGAACTCCCTGGAGTCCTACGCCTACAGCGTGAGCAGCAGCCTGCGGGACGAGAACCTGACGAGCCGCGTGAGCGCCGAGGACCTGAAGAAGGTGACGGAGAAGTGCGAAGAGACCGTCGCTTGGCTGGAGAACAACCAGCTGGCTGAGAAGGAGGAGTACCAACACAAACAGGAGGAGCTTGAGAAGGTGTGCAACCCCGTCATCAGCAAGCTGCACCAGGGAGGGAGGCCTGGTGGCAGCTGTGGAGAGCAGGCACGAGCCGGCTCCCAGGGGCCCACCATCGAGGAGGTGGACTGAAGGAGGCCCTTCGTGTGGACTGGGTGGGACTGTTGGAGAGAGGGTTTTATACGCGTCATTATCGTCCTCATTTCGTCTCTGCCTTGCTGGACAATAAGGACGAAACATTATTTAGGATAAATGTTCATTCAGTGACACGAGAACATTGTTTAATTTAACCGCCATGCTGCCCTATCATTGTATGTATTGTTGATGAATTAATATATTGTATTTTATATATGTATATTGTGGGGTTAGGGGCTTCATTAAAATGTTTCTAATAAGCTGTGTTATTACTCAAACTTCAAGTGTTTCTTTGAGGTGAGGAGTTGACCAATCAGCGTTGAGATGTCGACGGCCCCTTCATTTCCCTCCAGATTTTCATGTTTTTGCTCCCAATGGAACTTATTACTGTTTGTTTCGCTCTACGATCTCAATCACATCGCTATGGACTCTTGGTCAGAACAATCAGACGGTTGTGGTTATACATTTTATTCTGTTTAGCCCAATATCACAGCTCACAAGTTGCCTCAGATGGTGTTGAGTAGGACAGCAGGATTGTTAAATAAGAAGAATAAAGGCTCTGAGTCAAAGATGTCTTTCTCTGTTTTTTTCCTTGGAAAAAGGTGACAACAGCTACGTGCTGGAGACAGGTGTCCTATCAGTGTGAGACACTCCAGCTCAAGTCTTTTAATGGCCACACCATCCCAGCTCCATCACATGTAACCTCCATCAGATAGAACCTCTTTTTGATGACTGAGGGATCTGGATCCTACTCTTTAAGACTCTAGGAACAAGTAACCAGCATCTATGGAGCGCAGCTGCCTTGTAGGACAATACGGTGTAACAAGCTCTTTAAGACGGTGCTTTACCAGCGCCCTGTAGGTGAGGAGAACCTTAGATTATATTCTGGATATATATATATATTGTTAGCAATGAAATGTGTATATATATGTACATATATATACACATTTCATTGCTAACAATAGGCCACCACATTTTCATGAACTGTCCTCAAGTGGGAGAACATTCCATTTTTAAGTGGTCACATGTGACTAAAATAAATATATTATGTTGAGCTTCAAAGACATTTCTTTGAAATTAAAAATAAAGCAATGCATGTATATATAGTTTCTCTTCCATTTGAACTGCATATTTATTAACAGAAAACTAGTTTTATGATGACCGGGGTATAATAATAATATTAATAATAATAATAATCATAGAGCAACATCCAGTGAAAGTTCCATGTTGTTTAATAGTAAAAGGTTTCTCTTTAAATCACATCTGAAACATAATTAAGAACACTGAATATCAGAAACACGTCTCACATCAGATAAAAGATGTACTGCTGATACTTCATTTAAAGATACGCTAATTATAAAACACTATAAAATCATGAAAAACCTCCAAAAAACACATCTGGGTGGATGAAATGTGGAGAGAACCTTTATGTTTGAATTTGATGAAATAAAGACTGGAATCGGCCCACACGTTGATGTTCAGATGAAGGCAGCTTGTTTAAGGAGCTTCATGACATGTGATGATGTTTCTGGGGTCTTTCTTCCTGTTAAAGCAGCCTAATGAAGAACTACTCAAATGCTGTAATGTGGATTCATTCGTCCTCGGTAACCAAACGACATCCTCAAAACCCCTCAGATTTCATCCAATGGTTTCACACATTCAAGACATCGGTGGTGCTGTGTTTTACAGCTTCCCCTGAAGGCACCGCGGCTCCCAGCTGATCTTCTTCTATGGTGCTTGTCTCCAGACCTCTTCTCCGTTTATGAAGGTGGCTTTGAGGTTGAGGTCGTCGTCGAGCAGGACGAGGTCTGAGAAACAGAATGAGTGAGTCTCTCTCTGCTCCCCCCCCCTCCCCCCTCACCCCCCCTAACCCCCCCTCACCTGCGTCAGAGCCGTAGTGCAGGGTTCCCTTCTTGTGGTCCAGGCCCAGAAGCTGAGCCGGATGCAGCGAGGCCGCTTCCAGAGCTTCTTCTACACTGCAGCCTGAAGAAAGAAGTACAGTAGGAAGGTTCCTGGAGGACATTTGATCTCCTGGAGGAACGTCAGCTTATTGAATCCCAAACACCACAATCTGTGCTTTTATCAGATGGAGACCTGTGATTGTGCTGCTTTCCCTCAGATTCTTATTCTAATATCGCATTGAGTTATAAATATTGATTACGGAGAACAACTGAAAACAGAAGGGGTTTGACTTCGGGTTCCAAAGTTTACAATTTTCATTCTTTACACAGATTTGGACGATAATGATGTTTTAGTTAAATTTCTGTTTTTTGGTTTTGTTCTGCTGGTGTGTACAGATCGCACTGATGTTCTATTTGTTATTTTTTAAATAAAATGCTTAAAACAAAGTTCACAGAGAAATGTTCTCCTTTTAGAATCCAGAGAAGCATCAGAAGCGTCGTTCACTTCAAAATGAAACATGGCGAGCGAATGGTTTGCGTGGTTGGAACTGACCCGACGCGTGTTTGAAGTGTCGCACGCACATGTCCATCGTAGCGATGCTGCCGCACAGCGTCTTCGTGCCTGAAAAACAGAGAATTCAAACCAGCGGCGTCACCATGTGACATCGCCAACAGCCAATCCGTGATGAGATAGAACCAGTGACGTTAGCAGCTACGCTAACCGAGGAGGGGGAGGAGGAGGAGGAGGAGGGGGAGGAGGAGGAGGAGGAGGAGCACCTGCCACATAGGCGTGCAGACCCTGGATCTCGATGACCTGCTGGCCCAGGGTACGGCGCCCGGGGGGGAGACCCATCGCCGCGATGGCGTCTGTCACCAGCACCAGACCTGAGGACGCAGCAGGAAGTGACATCAGAGGTTGGTCTTCCAGATGACGTGCACCACGGCGACCTCTGACCTTTGGGGTGCGCTCGGTGGGCGATGCGCAGCGCGGCCGGGTTGGTGTGGATCCCGTCCGCTATCATCCCGTAGAACACTGTCCTGCCCAAAGGCACGCGATCACTGGTCAGGAGACCCACAATGCCCGGGTCACGGTGGTGGAACTGGACCGCGGGGGGGGGGGGGTTGAAGAGTTAAATACTACATATACACAGAGGTACAGCAGTACTGGTACCAGGGTGGAACTCACAGGCAGCATGGCGTTGAACAGGTGAGTGATGAAGGAGGCTCCCTGATGGACCGCCTCCTCGGCCTGAGACAGGTTGGCCACCGAGTGACCTGACGGGAAAACACAGAGGTACTACAACGTGTACTCCTAAATACTACAATGACAATAGTACTGTGGTACTATGTAAGGAGTAGAGAAAGCAGCCTGACCCAGAGACACGGTGATGCCCCTCCGGCAGAGCTCCCTCACCACCGATTGGCTGCCCGGCAGCTCCGGAGCCAGCGTCACCATGGCAACGTTGTCCAGGCTGCCGTAGGCCTCCATCAGGTCGTCCATCCCTCCGGCCTGGAAGGTCCTCAGGAACCGCTCAGGGTGGGCCCCTTTCTTCTCTGCGCTGATGAACGGGCCCTCCAGGTGGAACCCTGTTGGTATGTATGTATGGATCTATATAGATATAGATCTATATATCTATATGTAGATACCCCCTCCTGCTTGCTTAGACATAACATCGCACCAAGAACTCCGGCTCCATGGGCTCCTCCATTGTGAACTTTGACCTGTGGCAGAACCTGACACACATTTCCATTCTGATTATTAACCAGGAGGACAGATTTCACTGCATACGTTATAGACAGCGTGCGATGCGTTCAAGGACTAAAGGGACTCACCTTGTGATAGACGGCAGCAGGAGACGTGACCAGCGTGGGACAGAAGGACGTCACGCCGTGCTGGAGGATCTTCTTGGACACCAAGGACACTCCAGCACTGACGTCCTCCGAGGCCTCAGAGAAGTCCACTCCGTAGCCCCCTGAGGACAAAGGACGGACTGGTGAGGACATGTCTGCCTGCTAACGCGTGTGTGTGTGTGTGTGTGTGTGTGTGTGTGTGCGTCACCATTGATCTGCACGTCTATGAAGCCGGGGGCCACGATGCTGCCTTCACAGTCCACGCGGTCGTCAGCGTATCCTTGTTCATCAAAGAAAAGCTTCTCTGGGTCCAAGATACTCCCAGAACGCACCCAGAGGTCCTCTCTACACACACACACACACACACACACACACACACACACACACACAACATATCGTGTACTTTACTGGCTCTCTCAGCGTGTACTCTGTGTGTACTGTGTGTACTTTACCTCTGCAGCCGGCTCTCTCTCAGTATCCTGCAGTTGATGAACTGAGTGATGGGGGCATCGGACACCGACTTGTTGGACGGCATGTTTGTCTCTCAGCAGACGGACGGGGACAAACTCAGTGTCCGGCAGAACGAATCAAGCGCCCCTGTTAAACATGCTGAATTACGATGCAATGTAAATATGCACACACACATGAACTTGACCTTTGACATCTATCGCCCAACAGGACCCTGGTCTGATGACCACCAGGAACAGTGTAAAGGTGTGAATGTCCTCCTGAGACTCCTTGTTAAAGGATATCTCATGTCTTATCTTGTGGAGGTGCAGCAGCTGACTTTGACCCCTGGTCCTCGGCCTGCTCTCACATTCCTGCCCGTAGTCTCTCAGGGACACTCCTCTACCTGCCCGTTGTCACCGCGCTATACTCTGCTCGATGTCACGTGCTGTACGTACCGCGGAGGAGACGAGTCCAGGTGTCCTTTCGGGGACGGGATCCTTCTCGAAGCACAACTCAGACACGTCGCGCTTCTTCCTTTGAAAACACACTTTTCTCGGTGATGTCCGGTGAGCGCGCGTCCGTGTTTACATCCGACCAGAGTACTGCTCAGAGTACTGCTCAGAGTACTGCTCAGAGTACTGCTCAGTGTACTGCTCAGTGTACTGCTCAGTGTACTGCTCAGTGTACTGCTGCAGTACTCATCCGGTGTACATGTTACAGAAGGCAGCGTTACTTCGGCTGAGTCCGTGGAACACAAGCGGTGGAAACGGATGTCATGTGACACGCGGAGCTGCAGGTCAGCTGATCAAAACACACGTTGACTGAAGTCTGATCTCTGATCAGTTCTGAGCCTTTAATGAGGAAACATTCCAATGTCAAGGTACACAAATACTCAATGTACAAACCCTTTAAGTGCGAGTCCTGGTTTAGAAACCTTATTTCAGTAAAATAACTGAAGTGCTTTCATCTCCATGTGTAACAGCTGGAAATGTTCAGGTTAAATCTCGCTAAACGGGTAACGCCACCTGGCGTCGTAATCGTGTACCTGCACTGAAAAGTAGACGCAAAGCACTGCATACTTATGAATAATTATAATTATAAACATGGGTTTTCATACGAAAATGAATTAGAAAAATGACTACATCTCTGATGTTTATAACAAACCCAACCGTTTTAAAATCGGTTGAAAAAGTTATTATTATTTAAAGTACATGTACCATTACCAACACAATGTTATGGGTGAGCGAGCTGACTGTACCAAGATGGCCGCGATATTCGTCTCGGCACCAGACGGCGCATGCGCAGTGTCCACGAGCTGGCCATTCTATATACTGTATGCTACAGCTGTAGCTGCGTTGTGGCCCTTTCTCATTACGTAAAACAGCGAGAACGGACTTGCGTTCCCGCGAGAATAGACTCGGGAGTCCTGACCCACGGGTTCGGGCACAGATATAAACGTATAAAGGCTCAGCATAGAACCGGAAGTGTCCCCGTAGGACGGAGCGTCCCACGTCAGAGACCAGTCGGTCCTACGCGGTGGTTGGAGGAGCAGCTCAGGTCCACGAAGGCTGGAGGCTACAAGGAGGAGACTCAGATAGTGTCTGGACTCACAGACACACACAGTACTTCAGTACAAGTACTGTATACTGTACACAAGTACTGTGCACACAGTACTACAGTACAAGTACTGTACACAAAGTGTGTGCGTGTTCTTAAAGCTAAAGCCAGTAGAGGGAGCTAATGCACAACATTTAAACACAAACCTCACTGGACTTTAAGTACTTTAGTACATACGTCATGTACTATTGAGCAGTACCGATGAACACAAGTTTTATGGTGTTACTTTAGATTGTATCACAGGTACACACTGATAGTACAGAGCGTCTGTACATTGAAATGTTCAATACACGCTGTAACATGTAGTTATTAAACCCAAATGAACCCCACACACACACACACAGACACACACACACACACAGACACACACACACACACACACACAGACACACACACACACACACACACAGACACACACACACACACACAGACACACACACACACACACACACACACACACAGACACACACACACACACACACACACACAAACACAGACACACACACACAGACACACACACACACACACACACACACACACACACCATTCCTGAAAGTCAACAATAAACCACGTTTCCAGTAAGCCGGATACCTCCCCAGGTCTTGCTCATCGTCATGGAGACCACTACGAGGGTCCACTGCAGTTCGTCCCAACCAGCCCACCCATGGGGAGGCCTGGACAGCCTGTATACACACCCCCCCCCTCAATATGGATCAGAGAGTCCATCTCCACAGAGACACTGTGTGTCTCCAAACAGAAGATTCCAGAGGAGAGTCAATGTCTCACTCAACTTGTTATCATCTCATCTAACCTTAGATTAACACTTAACTTATTGAATTTCATCTCCTTCTTTCATCAACTTCATCTAACTTAACTCATCTTATCTTAACGGATCTTATCTTATCTTAACTTAAATCATCTTCAGTTACTTGAAATCTTTTGATGCATCTTCGGCCTCCATCTTGTTTTTAACCATTTAAACATTAAATGTCCATCAAACACCAGTTACATGTTCTGTCTTCATTGGGGAGGAAGCCCTTACCCCCCCCCCCCCCCCCCCCACTTCCTCTGATGTGTTGTGAGAGGTTTGTGTCGTTTGCAAACAGGGGGGGGGGGGCAGGGGGGGGGATCCTATCCATTAGCAAACAAAGCTTCACTACACAGCGACACGTCGTCTGATTCCTGCTCTCACTGATCTGCTAAATCTGTAGTTACTGATTGTTCCTGATGGTCCCCCCCCCCTTGATGGACAGACCCCCCCCCTCCTCCAGTTAGTTACTTAGTTACTGATGCAGATAGACAGGAAGCTCCATCATAAGACGGGAAAGCCTCCATCATCCTGTTAACCGTCACTCAACGCCTTCTTCTTTGTTTTCAGTCTGTGGAGTTAAACAAGGCATCATTTGCATATTCATACCTGTGGTTCCCTTGGAGGGGGGGGGGTTACAAGGAGTAAGGAGGCGAAAGATGGAGGTGTTGTCGTCTCTACTTTCTCTGCAGCCGACGTCCTCCTCCCCTCCACCCGGCCTGTTTGCATTCCTCTCAGTTAATAAGTGTTTGTCTGATCCCTGGTGGAGGAGGGGGAGTAAAGATCACCTCCCCCTTGACTCACCCAGCTGTGAAGAGGACAGGACTGATGCTGAGGAGGTGGAGGACGAGGAGGAAGAGGAGCACAGACCCACTTCTCAGCCATTAACTCATTGAATTAACTTCATGTAACACACAAACAGTGTGAATGAATGAGATGTGAAGACGTCTGCAGTTTAAATGTTGCTGATCTCCAAACTGGACGAGGAGGGGGGGGGGGGGTCAATCATTCAGGTTATTAGATGACATATTAAAGCTGAGAGCAGCACACTTTCTATCTTTAGTTTGAGGGGGATCCAGTGTGTGAGCTAAATGTTAATGTTGAGGACTAGCATCAGCATTAGCATGTTGCTAATCATCAATAATCAGTCTGTTTGACTCTAAATGGACCATCAATCACTAAATGAACATCATGCTGAACTGAAGAAGACTTGAAACTAGAGGCTGAGACCATAAACTCATGTTTACAATGTTTACTGATGGAATAGATCAAGAGAGAAGTAGAGTCATTTCCTCATAGACGTCTATGGGAGCAGAGGAGTCGCCCCCTGCTGGTCACTACACAGAAGTAGAGTCATTTCCTCATAGACGTCTATGGGAGCAGAGGAGTCGCCCCCTGCTGGTCACTACACAGAAGTAGAGTCATTTCCTCATAGACGTCTATGGGAGCAGAGGAGTCGCCCCCTGCTGGTCACACCACAGAAGTAGTCATTTCCTCATAGACGTCTATGGGAGCAGAGGAGTTGCCCCCTGCTGGTCACCACACAGAAGTAGAGTCATTTCCTCATAGACGTCTATGGGAGCAGAGGAGTCGCCCCCTGCTGGTCACTACACAGAAGTAGAGTAATTTCCTCATAGACGTCTATGGGAGCAGAGGAGTCGCCCCCTGCTGGTCACTACACAGAATGCAGCTTTAACTCATGAAGCTCTGACTTGTCTTTAAGAACCTGAGGTTTGTGAGGAAGACGACGATGAAGCAGCTGGTGATAAAACTTGCTGCCATTGAATAAAAAGGTCTCGCTCCACGCCCATCAAGTGGATGCCTGCCGATGCCAGGTGGGGGGGTGGGGGGTGCCTGGTGGCTCTTTGCTGGGGCTGCTCGAGAAGCCGGGTGGGTGGGGGGGGGTCTGGAGGCTTAGGCCAGGCCCGACCTGAGGGGGCAGGACGAGGCCCCTTTTTGTGGCCGTCGCCACGGCAGCTCAGTTATTGAGGGGCAGAGCACAATGTAGAGCAGCACTTTCAGCCACAACAAAGAGCATAAAGAAGTCACACGAGGGTCTGGACGGAGACACGGTCTCCTCCGTGGTCACAGGGTGGAGGCAGGAAGGTGGAGGCCGTTTGAGCCGCTCCTCATTCCTGCAGGCGTTGTGGAGGCAGGTCTGGACAAGCCCAGGCCAAGGTAAACCTGTGGCCACAAAGAGCGCATGCAGGACCCCCCCAGCTGCCTGGAGTGACAGCCTCTCTGACATCAGGTGAACCCCCCCCCCCCTCCCTCGCCCCCGCCACCTGATACACGGCTTCACCACATTTAACACGCGTCTTTCTGCAGGGACATTTTTTGTTGGTATGTTTCTGCCCCGTCATTGTTTTTTGTGGGGGGGGGGGGGGGGGCAATGCACCAACCAGAGTGTAAGCTGAGAGTCCGTTTGGTAACTGACGCTGGTGTTTAGAGACATTGTCCTGTGAGTCACTCACCTGTATGTTACCTGGGCAGCGCGTCACACGGAGATCTGCTGCTCAGCTGAAGGCTCCTGAAGCGAGTTACAGCAGCGTCCAACATGTGGCCCCCACCTATTCAAAGGAAAGGTTCACGCTTTTCACATTTCGCTGGGTCACATTTCGGTTGATGTTTTGACGCATGACCCCTATTTCTCGGGCGGTATTTGGCGGTAACCATGGTAACCGCGAGTCCAGAGCGTCCTCTCATGTCGGCCGGAGGCCTGGAAGCTTCCCGGGTTTACTAGTCACTCCAGAACTGGCTTTGTCACGCCGGTCTTCTGCCGCCTCATTCGCCCCCACCTACAAAAGAGCCCCCCCCCCCCCTCGGACCTTGCGTAATGAATAAAGAGGCCCTCCCACCGTTTCCCCGCCATTGTCTCCGTGTTGTTACACCGAGTGTGTGTTGCTCGCTAAGCCCCGTGATGGATGTCGGATTACCCCCTGGGGGGGGGGTCCTCCTGACAAAGAGGCAGTGGCCTGCACCGCGACGGAGGCAAACATGCAAACACACACACTCCCCAAACAGACACAAAGATCTACAAACCCCCCCCCCCCCCCCAGGACGTCCATGTCCATCCTCTCAGAGCACTTTGGTAGATATTAATACAAAGACATCTCACAGGAATGTGTTCAGTGGAACATCAGTTCCCATGATGCCCCCCCCCCCCAACAACGAGTCTGTGTGTGCAGGGGGGGGCATTAATGTTAGAGTCCACCAGTCAATATGATCCCTAAAGTGTATCTTTGTGTCAGAGGCCCTTTCAGAGCAAACAGCTGTGAAACCTCTCGTCTCTTATGGAGTATTTCATTTGGGTTTTGATTCACTTCCTGAAAACATCCATGAAATAATGAAGATGTTTTTTTTCATATTTATGCATCCTACACTCCATTAACTACAGAGTAAATGAACCACTTACTTACTTATAGCTCTACAACAACAACAACAACAACAACAATAAGGTCAGCACGGCGTGGAGAAGCACTAAACTACACCAAGTGCTCAAATACTCCAAAACGGAGCTGTTTCAGGTGAACTAGGTGAACCAAGGTCCTCGTGTGGTTTGATTCATGTTCTACTTTGATGTTTTTCTTCTTCTTTGGTTCTGCAAAGCGCTGCAGACCACCGTGTGGAGGCTGAAGTGAAGAAGAAATAAAGTCAAGAGGAAGGAGGCCGTTTTTAAAGTGAAAAAATGTGTCAGAACCTTCACCTTCAGGCTAAAGGACTTTCACTAAACCGTCCTCTGTGATGAATGTGGGCCTCCACCATTAACCCCACAGCCTCGGAGGGAGACCAGTAAGAGACCCCCCCCCCCACACACACACTCATACATGACAATGGCACCAGTAGTTACCCAGGAAACAGGCTTTTCATTAGCTGTGTGATAAAAAAGACGTATTCCCCGTCTCTTCTTCACTCACTGTTTCACATCTTGTTTTCTGTTGCTTTTTTGCAAGTTTCGGGGGGGGTTGGGGTGGGGGGGGGTCTGTGGAATAACTGGAAGGCTCCCACAGCTCCCAGTGCCTCCCAGCAGGTCCTTCACCAAACGTCTGTGAATTATCCATCACTCTCATTACAACAGTGACGCATTTATTCTTAATTTATTCTTAAGATATTTATATAAATATGAACAAATATATATATATATATATGTATATATATATATATATTTGTATATACACTCACCGGCCACTTTATTAGGTACCCCATGCTAGTAACGGGTTGGACCCCCTTTTGCCTTCAGAACTGCCTCAATTCTTCGTGGCATAGATTCAACAAGGTGCTGGAAGCATTCCTCAGGGAGTTTGGTCCATATTGACATGATGGCATCACACAGTTGCCGCAGATTTGTCGGCTGCACATCCATGATGCGAATCTCCCGTTCCACCACATCCCAAAGATGCTCTATTGGATTGAGATCTGGTGATTGTGGAGGCCATTTGAGTACAGCGAACTCATTGTCATGTTCAAGAAACCAGTCTGAGATGATTCCAGCTTTATGACATGGCGCATTATCCTGCTGAAAGTAGCCATCAGAAGTTGGGTACATTGTGGTCATAAAGGGATGGACATGGTCAGCAACAATACTCAGGTAGGCTGTGGCGTTGCAACGATGCTCAATTGGTACCAAGGGGCCCAAAGAGTGCCAAGAAAATATTCCCCACACCATGACACCACCACCACCAGCCTGAACCGTTGATACAAGGCAGGATGGATCCATGCTTTCATGTTGTAGACGCCAAATTCTGACCCTACCATCCGAATGTCGCAGCAGAAATCGAGACTCATCAGACCAGGCAACGTTTTTCCAATCTTCTATTGTCCAATTTCGATGAGCTTGTGCAAATTGTAGCCTCAGTTTCCTGTTCTTAGCTGAAAGGAGTGGCACCCGGTGTGGTCTTCTGCTGCTGTAGCCCATCTGCCTCAAAGTTCGACGTACTGTGCGTTCAGAGATGCTCTTATGCCCACCTTGGTTGTAACGGGTGGTTATTTGAGTCACTGTTGCCCTTCTATCAGCTCGAACCAGTCTGGCCATTCTCCTCTGACCTCTGGCATCAACAAGGCATTTCCGCCCACAGAACTGCCGCTCACTGGATGTTTTTTCTTTTTCGGACCATTCTCTGTAAACCCTAGAGATGGTTGTGCGTGAAAATCCCAGTAGATTAGCAGTTTCTGAAATACTCAGACCAGCCCTTCTGGCACCAACAATCATGCCACGTTCAAAGTCACTCAAATCACCTTTCTTCCCCATACTGATGCTCGGTTTGAACTGCAGGAGATTGTCTTGACCATGTCTACATGCCTAAATGCACTGAGTTGCCGCCATGTGATTGGCTGCTTAGAAATTAAGTGTTAACGAGCAGTTGGACAGGTGTACCTAATAAAGTGGCCGGTGAGTGTATATATATATGTAATATTAATATCCAAACAAATGATTGAATCATCGTCCAACATTTATTTTTCTGACCCATCGGTGGAGGATGGTCATGTGATGTGGTTGAAAGCTCCAGAGAACCTACTGAAGGCCCCTTGTAGTGGCTGCTTGTCTCATTTTATGTCATTTGTCAACTTCTAACAAGATGCTTTACGAATAAGAAGCAGATGCGTCACATCTGAGGATCAATGACAGCAGCCAAAATGATGATGAACACAAAGGCCTGACTTGACAGGAGGAGGTCCATCTGTCCTCCATGTTAGTTTCATGTGGCAGCACCGTCCATGAGGTCCCCCCCCCCCCCCCCCGCTGCGTCGGGTGCGTTCAGCACTTTCAGTCTGCGGCGCCTCGGCAGCGAGCGGTTAGCGTTTCACCCGAGGCTCCTCTTACCTGCATCGGGTTTCCAGGGTTCGCTTTGCTGTCACGAGCCCTGCCATGCAGCTGCAGGGCTGCCGGTGATGGCCGGCCAGGGGGGGGCCGCAGGGAGCTCAGTGGGGGGTGGGGGCTTCTGTAGGATGGGGGGGCAAATGTCAGCTCTTCTTTCCAGGATAAGAACTCTGGGATGAAGATGCAGCATCCCGGTCCTCCAGCAGAGTGTCGGGTGTCCTCCACACGGAGGTGTAGCGTTGCAGCCGTCATTACCTCATCAGTGACCACAGACGGACACCATGACAAGCTCCTCTGTCCCCGGGGGGTTGGGCCGGGGGGGGGCCTAGTGGAATCAGGCTTCTTTAATTCTATGTATTTGCATTTGATTACGCGAGGCACACAGCTAAACCAAGGCGGGGGCGGCGAGAGGGGGGGCTACAGGTCGTGATATATGGGGGGACTGGCGGGGGGGGGGGGGGGGGGGGGGGGGACCTCACACGGACCCCTGAAGGACCACGGTTCCAATCGCCGTGGGTAACAAGAGTCTGACTGAGCGCAGACAAAGACCTGAAAGAGAACCCCCCCCACACCATCACCCCCCCCCCCCCACACACACACACACACACACACTGTCTGATCACAGCAAGAGTCAAAAGAGATGAGCACAGACCAACAAATGTCACGTACAAGGACACTAACGGGGGGGGGGGGGTAACAGAAGGAAACAAGTCTACAGCCACGCTAGCAGCTCTGTGATGCTAATCACGCTGTGCTAGCATTTAGCTTTCATCAATGCAGAAGGTCTTTAGTCATAAAGAGATTAACTTGTTATTGTGGTTCATCCAGAGGGGAACACGAACATTTCATCACAATCTCACTTTAGAAAATGTAAGACAATCACTTGAGTGGAAGCGTTCATCATCTGGGGATCATGACATGTCATCTTATACATCTTATAACAACCTGCGTGGATGAAGAGAGATTTCATGGACTAAACTGAAAGGCTGGCTGGAGTCTGAGGATAAAAATATTCATAGCACTGTATCCTGTGGGGAACATGAATATCTGAACCAAACAGCACTCCATGAAATAGTTGTGGCTTTATGTGTCAGCTTCACGTAACGTCAGGGGATGATCAGAGGTCAGGTACATTCTTCCTCTGGGGACCATCAATGTTTGTGCCTGCGATGTTAATCCCTAAAAGAAAGTAGAATATAAATCATCGAGACAAGCGAGACGCAGTAAAACTTTATGTTTTATTGACGACGAAAAGTGTAAAACAAACCAAAAAGAAAGAGTGAGCGTGACATTGTGTGCGTGAGGTCACAGAGACGCACAAACACAAACCCGGGGAACTCATCGCTGTTCCTTGATTGCACTTTCACACATTCTAGAGGAGGACAGTGAAGGTAAAGCTCCGGTTTAGTGACTCCAAAGAATTCAGATCTTTTGTTTAGAAAAAAAAAATAAACGCAGAAAAAGGGACATTTTGTCTTTGAGGTAAAAAAAGGAATGTTGTTCTTGGCACACAGAAGGTCGGCTGCTCATTTACGAGGGTCTTAAACGAGACCTTTCAAAGGTCTTCGTAGCTCCTTGTTGGATAATTTAGCCTCGAGTCGTTTTTAACTACTTGTCTGCTACTTAACTAACTGAAGAATAACTCAAATCTGTTCCATTTCCTCCAGAAAGCAACTGTTCCCGTATGATCATTAGAAATCTAATTTATTTATGTTAGGATGCACACAACCACAAATACGATACGTCACTCCGAAACCAAGCATTCGGCGAATGTGTTGTTTGTCATTGCAGTGAACACATCTGCAGGCCGGGACGTGTCCTCCTAAAGTATCACACGCTTCATTTATGTTTGATGAAGCAACAAGAAGCTGTCGAACCGTTCCAATGTTTCACCAGACAAAACATACATTTTATAAAAGTGGTCTTTCTGGGCTGCAGGGGTTTGTTGTAGTACCACATTTCACCACTGGGACCACGTCAAAGTCTTATTACAGCTCGGTGCAATGGATCATTAGCCCTAAAAACCCAAACCTTCAACATTGATCAACCAACTCATTTTCCCTTCCTAGAAGTCAAGATCGGGTCTTAAACACAAGCTGAAGATATGGAAGCGTTTAGTTCTACGACAAAAAAAGCCCCTGTGGTGAATTTAGAAACGTTAACGTGCCTTTAAAAAGAGTCTGAGGGACCTTGGTGGAGTTTCCTGTTGATAAGAAGTGGGTTTAAGGACGACTTAAGGAATCAGGGCCATCATTGCTTCTTCAACCAGAGAAGAGGAAGTGACCTCATATGAGCAGGATGCATAGACGGCGTATACGTCTCGGCTGGAGACCTGTCAATCACCTTGTAGCCCCGCCCTAAGGCGTCTGCTGCTTTATGGTCTGTTTGACTACTATCATTAACGCCTGTGTGCACAGAGATTATTAACTGACCACAGATGAAGACCTCGCTGAGCTTCTGCAAACAAAGACTCTGGAAATGACCTCCATGAATCTACACCCAAAAGGAACTCTAATATTTTACACATCTTGAAAAAGTCAATCTGGGTTTTTCGAGTGTTAAAAAAAAGAGAGTCTGATATTCCTTGTTTCAGAAAGAGGACCAGCTGCTCCTCAGAGGAGGGTGTCGATCCGGGTGCTCGGGTCTCCACCCAACGAGTCTCCGAGGTCAAACAGCTGGTCCAAGCTGACGGAGGAGCTGCAGAGGAAGTCGCTGCGGCCCTGCTCCTCCTCCTCCTCCCCCTCCTCCTCCTCGGGCCAGGGGGTCTCCAGGAAGGCGGTGGCGAGGAAGGTCTCCTGGTCAAAATCCGACCCGTCGGTGTTCCTCTGGGTCTCCACCAGCACGTGGACCTCCGATGTCCCCGCGGGAGGGATCTGGGTCCCCCGCACGCTCAGGTCCTCTTCCTTCAGGATGGGGCTTAGAGGTTCTCCTTCGTCCAGACTGAGCTCCCCGTTGAGGGCCGAGTCCAGCAGGGCGTCCCAGTCAAAGTCCCCCTTCAGGGGCCCGATCTCCTTCTGCTCGTCCGGGGGGAGCAGCGGCGAGCTGCAGCGCCGGGGGTTCTTGGCACCGCCGGTCCTGGAGCCTGGTTTCCTCTTGTGGCCCCCTCTCCCTCGCACCACGGGCCAGGAACCCAGCATGGTGCCCTCGGCGAGGTGGGGGTCCCAGTTCTGGTCTGCGCCGGTCGCCTCCTCAAACTCGCGGAGGAGCCTGTGGGCCTCGGGGGCGACGCTCAGGCCGCGAGGCCCTCCTGCGGAGCCCCAGGGGCCTCTTGACTGGGCCCCCTGGGGGTCGTTCCGGAGCCGGCTCTGCAGTGCCGGGTTGATCTGGACCGGCGGCATCCGCTTCTTCTTGTAGGCGCCGCTTAGCAAGCGCTCGGCGTACTGCGGGTCGATCTTCCAGAAGCCGCCCTTCCCCGGCTCGTCCTTCTGCCGCGGCACCTTGATGAAGCACTTGTTGAGCGACAGGTTGTGTCGGATGGAGTTCTGCAAAGACAGGGCCGTTTGAACGATAGCTTAGCTTAGCATAAAGACTGGAAACAGCTAGCGTGCTAGTCTGTAGCTAACAGCATCCACATACCAACTGATTACCATCTGCTGTCTCATTTTACCTACCAAAACTATGTAAGTATCTTCAAAATGAACATCTGTCTTCATTGGAAAGTACTTATTTGGCGATGGTCAAGTCACCTGACCCCTAATTGCTCCCCAATCAAAATGTAACTCATGGGTTATAATGCAATGTAAGTCACTTTGGATGAAACGCAATGTAGTTAGGTTTAAAAGATTAAAGATGGTGAAATACTTTGTTTTTTAGGTTTAGGAAATCTCCTGTCATATATACGAATTACAGCGGAATGAGCTTGAGAAGAGCTGGTAGGTAGATGTTGTCTTCATGCTAAGCTAGGCTAACCCACTCCAGTGATGTAGATCTGCTCATTGAACTCTGCAACAAAGCAAATTGGCCTCAAAATGTTGCTTCAAGAGAATCCGAGCAGAAAGTGCAGAATGCAGAGCTCCACATACCCCCCCCCCCCCACCAACCACCACCCCACCTCGTTGAAGTTTAAATGAAGCAGTAACCCTGTGACCTTTGTTAAATATTATCTGCCCCATGCGCTGCTTTACAATAACAGAATGCTCTGAAACAGTGAGCACAGCTAACCATCCGTCAATCATTGATCCGCTAAATTAAACCTCGTCATTCAAATTCCTGAATCTCACTTTTTCCTCCTCCATCACGTGTATTTATATATATATATATATCAGCTTTAAGTCGCTAATTTACAGGTCTTTAAATACTCAATATAACAACAAACAATGGAAAGTGTGTGTGTGTGTGTGCGTGCGTGTGCGTGTATATGTGTGTGTGTGTGCGTGCGTGTGCGTGTGCGTGTATGTGTGCGTGTGCGTGTATGTGTGTGTGTGTGTGTGTGTGTGTGTGTGTGTGTGTGTGTGTGTGTGTGCGCGTGTGCGTGTGTGTGTGTGGGCCTCTACCTGCCAGGTGGGGTCGGCGTGCCGGTAGTAGCAGAAGTTGTCGGTGATCCACTTGTAGATGCAGGCCAGGGTGATCTTGGTCTTCTTGCTGGCCTGCATCGCCATGCAGATCAGCGTCGCGTACGAGTACGGCGGCTTGATGCGCGCGTTCGTTTTGTAGTCCACGTCGTCGGGGCAGTGCCCGTGCGCCACGATGCCCGGGAGAGCCTGCATTCGGCTGTAGGCCGCCGCCGTGGGCTTCCCGGGAGTCAGGGGCGTGCCGAAGGAGGCAGGGTCCGCGGCCAGGGGGGAGCCCGGCGGCGCGTGGTGCCCGTGAAGGTGTGCGCCCGGGGGCGCGCGCGGGGGCGCGCTGGCACCGAGGATGGAGAACTCCTGCAGCCACTGCAGGCTCGTGAGGCTGTCGTCCAGGTTGGCCTCCACCACCTCCACCTCCTCCGGACCCACGGCGCAGCTCAGGGACAACATGGCTCTCCGTCAGCCCGCTCCTCCTCCACCCTGCCACCGCCTGTCGGCACCGGGGAGACACGGTGTGAACAACGAGGGGCCTGGAGGGGGGGGGGGGGGGGTCAAATCCACAGGTGAGTCTGTCACCTGGAGCCCTGCGCGGGATAAACGTTACCCAAATGCAAATGAGCTGCGCACTTTACGCATGAAGAGAGCGCGGCTCATTGTGGCTTTAGATCCAAATAAATCTATTATTAAAGTTATTGAATAGTTCGAGTAGAAAGACAACTGTGCAGTTGTGTATTTGTATTTAGATGTGCGTCACTTTAACGTTTTAGATGAAATCCGCACCTTTAGTGAATAATTTCCTTCAATTAAAACCGATTCAAATGTTTAAGTGTTTAATTAAGCTGATGAGAAATAATCTACTTGCAGGTGCAGATCAATATATTGTTATGATTATTTTAAAATTGAAATAGAAGAATAAAGTGTGAACTCACCTCTCTGTGCGCTATGACGTAGAAGAGAGACGTGGATTAAGTTCCAATCGGCAGCGTATCGATCAATGGATCGATCGGTCCGCGTGAGAAGCACCTGTTGATGAGCTCGTGAGGAGGGAGGATTCCTGCGCGCGGGGGGCTCGGTCTCTGCAGCGGGACTCTGAGGAGTCACTTTAATACCTGGAGCAGGACGTTTGTCCGGTTACTATGGAAACCGTCCCCCCCCTGTAAACAGCGTCCCGGGCCTCCATTGGCCCGCTGGTTTCCACGGTACCTCACTTTTAATCACGCTCGAGTCAACTGAGGCTGCTGCAGGGAGGGGTTCTCAAGCTGAGGCCCGCGGACCCAAAGCACCTTTTCACTTCTACACACACACATAAATATATACTTTTACAATATATATACATACTTCATGTAGCTAAGATTACTCGTGTACTTCTTCAGCCTGAAGCTTAGTACTTAGACGGAATACTACACAGTACTTTCACCTCAGGTAGGATTTAAAAACTGGACTTTTACTTTTACGACAAGTTTGTAGTGATAGTGTGTGTTTGTTAGTGTTGGAATGCACTTTTATTCATATAAAGGGACCAAACAAACGCTGTGGCCCCTGATTGTTGTGTGAGTGTGTGCGTTAGAATGGGTGTGTTTGTTTGTGTATTAGAGTGTGTGTCTGTTAGTGTGTTTGTGTGTGGTTCTCTCAAAGACAACTGTAAAACAATAAAAAACGTCCTTGTCTCTCGAGTCCTCACGTCTCTTCAAAGAAGTGAAGCGTTGAATCCAACACCTGTTTTTTCTTACACACACATACACACACACACACACACACACACACACACACACACACACACAGACAGACACACAAAGATACACACTGTGTGAGAGAAGGAAACAGGTTTCACTTGAGTGATCCTTTGGCTAAACTCAACAAAAGGTGAGTTTAGCCAAAGAACGTTCTGTCTACTTCAAAATAAAAGGTGAGCAGCACAGATAACAACAGAAGAAGAAGAGGAGGAAGCTGAAATAAAGAAGAGACAAACAGTGAAATTATATTATTTTTCTTTACATAATTCCACTCCCTTTTGAAAATAATAATTAATACATAGTTTACATTTGTAAACATTCACTAACATTTTCATCAAATTGTTATACGTAATATACAAGTTAATATCAATCATTGTTAACATTACTTTTTCTTTTATAATAGTTATATTAATTAATTATTGTCTGTGTTCATTCAGCATCATGTGAGCATCTCTCATTATGCAGTCAAATTATTATGTATTTTATCACTGTGTTATTACATCAATGCATCAACATGTACACGTCCGAACTACTTTTAATCATTCATTTAATCTTTGTTTTATAAATAAGGAAACACTCGTCTTTTCGCATCTCATTGGTCAAACTCTGCGTCCCCTCATCACGTCACATGACCAGAGACAGGAGGACAGACATATGTCTGTTGGACACAAGGGGGCGACACCCCCCTTTAAATGAACCATCAACCAACAATCATACTAACATTTCATTTTAAAAATACAAGAACTAATACAAGACCACAAAGAGGTACCAACACCACACTGGTAACATCCTCTGTATGTTACCAGTGTGTCTCTATGTGTGAATATATATGGGGCGCCATTTGTAATATGTCCCACATTTTAAAATCCTGTGCAGTTTTGGTACATTTAGCATGATCATAAGTCAAGTAGGACAATATTCATATGTCACTTTTTCATTTAGAGAGAAATTCATATAAATACATGCAATAACTTTTCCAAGGATAATGTTTGACAGTAACACAAATGGAAATGTAAATGGAAACAGGAACACATCATGTAATAACACGACTGGTCGTAATAGATATGTCTGCATAGCCTCCTGAATGATTCACTCGTAGAGAAGAGGCTCTTTGGGGAGAACCGTTCTGCTCCCTCAGAACCACGGGACGTCCCACCTACTGGGACAGAATACTTCTAATATGGAAGTATTTAAGTGTGTATTCGCTTTATGTAGCTGCCAAACGAAACAGCCAATCAGCTCCGTACATTCACCAAACATTCTCAGAAACACATGACGTCATCGTATTGGATGTGGATAACAGCGCGTGGACAACCGCAGAGGGCGGAATTTCTTTTTACTGTCTACGAATCCGCTCGACTCCACCCATCGGCGGCGCCCGAGAAGAAAAACAAGCGCACCAAGTAAGTTTAAACATCTCAGCCAATCAGCGCGTTTCTAGTATCTGAGATACACCAATCAGAAGCGCGCTACTCTTTGTTGTTGGTTGACGAAAATATTGTTGTTGCTGGCGCTGTGAAGGCTGCGGAGACTCGTCGGTGGCGGAAGGGCAGCGAGCACCGGGCTGAACGGGTTTAACGGGATCCTTTGATGTTGAGCGGTGGACGGGTGGCGCAGCGGGGATGTCGGTGAACATGGACGAGCTGAGGCACCAGGTCATGATCAACCAGTTTGTTTTGACGGCCGGATGCGCCGCGGACCAAGCGAAGCAGCTGCTGCAAGCGGCCCACTGGCAGTTTGAGGTGAGCCGGGCCGCTCCGTTCCGGTCCGACCCGGTTACGGGTCACCCCTCCCCGGTGTGCGCGAGCCGTCGGCGCGGCTAGATCGAGTCCCCGCGACAGTTGTTGGCGGTGTTTGCACCAACACGCGCTCCTGGTGCTAACAGTGGCTAAGCTAGCGGCACTGAGGACGTGGTGCTCGAGACATGTTTACATTCTGCTCAGGAATCCACGGCGTCATGCTAAGCTAACTGTTATTAGCTTATTAGCTTACTGTTATTAGCTTAGCTGCTAGCAGCCGCTACAAAGACGGGCTGGTCGCTCAAAGCTAGATGTCCATCCCCCAGGGTCCTGTGTCCTACAATAAATGTATGGAGGCCCATTTACCTCAATGTGATTGTAAAAATAAACATCCGGGGAGACCTTATAATCGTTTAGAGATACCGACCCACTAGTGTGAGATCATATTTACATTCCATTCATGTCATTTATCTGATGCTTTTCTCCAAAGAAACTTACAATAAGAGCATTTCAACCTTAAGGAAATGAACTCAAAACAAGAAACAACAAAGTGCAATTTCATCAAATAAGCTGATTTACAACTTGTTATATAAGAACCTTAAGTCCAGTTTAAGGTCTATAGTTTGTTAGTGGAGGTTTAGTCTGAAGATTTAAAGGCTCTCTGCTATATTTATTTATCACAAAATGTTAATCTTTCTTTTCTAAATGACAAATGTTCTTCATAGATCTTAATTTAAACACTATGGCTTTTAGATGTTTAAGTCGTTTCCATCTCGTCGTCCTTGAACGAAGTTTTCAAGCAGCGTTTTGTCTCCATGGTCAATATGTAAAAATGATCTCATCTCTTTATTCTGCTTTTATTCCCAAAGCCTCAAACGATCAGCTGTTAGACTGATCAGGGGTGATCACTTTTTAACATGGAAGTAAAGGTTAATTAATAGCTCATCACACAAATGAACTTAGAGAGGTGGTCCATCAATGAGGATCGAGACCAACGAGGAGGTCCAGGTCCTGAGAAGTGACCCGAGAGCAGCAGAGCTCTTTGAGATGAGGCTCACGTCGAATAGCAGACATTCCTGCTGCGCTGCTGCTGTTGTTAAACAACCAGACCGGGGGGGGGGGTCATTGTTGAGGGGTTGGTGAGAAAGGAGGCCTCCAGTGAAGAGGCCCTGTTCCTTTATCCACTTTTCACTCTACGGAGACGCAACGTGGTTGTTTTTAATCTTTTCCTGTTTCTCTGCAGACGGCCTTGAGCTCCTTCTTCCAGGAGGCCCACATGCCCCCCCACCACCACCAGATGGTAAGCCCCCCCCCACATGAACATGCTAGTAGATGTTAGTATGTGATTAAGTAAGAGTTCAATCTTGCTCCTGTGTTCCTCCCACAGATGTGCACCCCCAGGAACACCCCCGCCACACCGCCCAACTTCCCCGACACCATCACCATGTTCTCCAAGCTGCGGGCGTCGGAATGCCCCCCTCCCTCCTCCCAGGCGCCATCCATGGCCTGCTCCCCCCCGGCCCCCTCCCCGGGATTCGGCTCCTTCTGGGCCTGCTCACCGCCGGGCCACCAGCCGGCCTGGCTGCCCCCGTCGTCGCCCACGGGGCACCACCTGCACCACCACTTCCACCACCTGCCGCAGACCCCCATGTGGCCCCCGGCCGGCTCCCAGCCTGGCGGGGCCACGCAGACCTCCGTTGTGTCGGCGCTCCACGGCCAGAGATGAGGTGGCGCTGTTTTGGGATGGTGGTGGTGGTGGGGGGGGAGGGGGGTGGAGGTTTGGTGGAGTTGACGAGAGGAAGTGGAACAAAAAAGACAGTTTTCCTCTGTTTTTTTCTGAACTGAAGACACAGCTAAAGAAACTCGTTAGTGGTCAAAGGATGGAGAAGAAGGTGGAGGTGATGAAGGTGGGGGTGAGGACACAGAGCAGCATGATGGTCTTCATCATCTGCTCAAATGGACCCAGCAGAGCTCATTTCTTCTTCTCTCGTTCGTAACCAGTCCGACAGGAAGTAACCAGCAGAAAAAACACCAGAGGGTTTGAGGTTGAAAGACCTCAGAGGTCATCGATGAGGTCATCGATGAGGTAAATTGATGAGGTCATCGATGGGGGAAACCTTATAGACTCACCTGCATAAGGAAATATTCTGTCTGCTGCTCAAAAAAAAATGTAACGGCGTTTCCCAACCCAAACAAAGATGGCCGCCGTCTGGGTTCAGCAGCAGCATGACATCACTTCCTGTCCAGCCTCTGCTCCTCTGGACTAATGTCTAATTTACAAACTTCTGGGAAAGTAGTCAGCAAAGAACCAGCCATTTAATAACTAACAGAAAGGTGATTAAAGAAGTAATTACTAGTTGGAAGCTTCTATTGTTGAATTAAATCAAATTAAATCATTTCTGAAATACAAACTGTCACAATACTTCAAGCCAGATTTGTTGGCGTTTACCCTTTAAAAATATATATTTTCACTGAAGCTTTCCTTTAATACAAAACGTAATTGAATCAAATTCATTTGTTTATTCAAACAGACTTTTTTAAAGTTGTTTTTTTTGAGGGGTGATGACTGAGTGGAAGATAATATTCTATTTCAATATATTCATGTTGTTTTATATTGTTGATGTAAATCACATTCTGGATGGAAGAGGAAAAGGAGAATATCATTATTTCATGTGAATAGAAGAGTTTAATATGAACGATGGCAATAATCATCAGAACAGTTTCGTTGTCCTCGGTTCACTTCCTGTTTGTTGTTGGGTTTTTTCTAATGGGACTGTCCTACCTCGAACCTCTCGGGGTTCCCTCTGCAGCCAGAGGAGAACCTCCACTTGCTCGTGAGACCCTCGGCAGCAGCAGCGTGTCCATCAGGAGCAGATGTGTCACACCTCTGGACTGAGGCTCAGAACCCGTCGCCACAACAGTGATGTCGAGGTGTTTTATTTTCATGTTTTTCCTCCAGTGAAACATCACAATAAAAACAATACATTGTTTCTTTTGTCAGACGAGTATTTTAAAGCATCATCAGTTTACAACTGTACAAGTAACCGTACTAGTACACGACTTTGTACTTTTAAATGACTTTTAAAGAACCAGAATCAGATGCAACGTGAACACAAAAGAATCCGATGCTTCAACACTTTGAGTTCTGTGGGATTTCAGTGAATTGAGTGGAAGTCAACGGTAAAAAGGACTCATTCAAATGTCCTAAGCAGCGTTCCCATGGCAACGCATTTCTCCTTCAAAGACAGCGGTTATTGGACGAGTCGAGAGAACGTTCCACGCGTCAGAGCACCGAGGTCCTGAATCTTCATGTCTTCTACTGGAAGAGGAGCTCTGTGGATCCTCACTGAAGGTTAGTCTGAGAAGGAGGACGGATGTGGGCGGAGCTTCTGTCCCGTCGCCCCATGAAGGAGGACATGTGGAGAGACGGACCAGTACTTTAATGTACAAGTACAAATCCCTGGTACTCTTTCTGCCTAAAGCTGATAATACTGCAGTATTTGATAAATACTTCAGAATGCGGGCGTCCACCAACACTTTAATCTCAGAGTCACATGACATGAGAACAAAATCCTTCAATGACAGGAAGTGAACTGGAGAACTTCACAGTAAAGCCCCCCCCTCCCTCCCCTCTGATCTCTACTCGTCAGCAGTGTACTTCCTGTTTCTGTGAACAGGAAGTACAGGAGGTAGTGATGTGTCCTCCCATGATGCAACTCACAGGGTCACGACCTTCTACACAGTGAGGGGAAGGTCTGTACTACCAAGTACTACTACCAAGTACTACTACCAAGTACTACGAGTGTACCAATAAAACACATCACTGTTGTTCCTTCATCATCTCTGTAGTTTATTTAGCTAAAAACTACAACATTTGAAAGCTACGCATGAAGTTAGCAGAATAAAGTACCTGCTCATGTGTTTTTAAAGGTCTGCGTGTGGGAGCCAGTGTGTTACTGTGGCTCGTTGTCACGGTAACAGTGACAGCAACTGCAGGCTCGTATTTAATGGTGGTTTCATGTTAGCTGCCTCAAGTTATTGTAATATTCTAATAACAATATTAAAGTTAACACGGATCAAACCAATAAAGGGATGAGAGCAGCTTTACCTTTACTACACATATAAGGGGGGGGGGGGGGGGGGGGGCTACAGGTCGAGGGGCTCCGCCTGGCTCTCCGCTGCAGCTGAAGCCGGGGTGACGGAGCTCTGGGAGGTGCAGCCCAGAGCCGACACGGGCCAGTCCCTCCCTGAGCTGCTGGAGGCTGGACATGATCACAATGTGACAGGTATCACACAGGTGCTTCTATGAGGAAGCGGCGTGTAGGCACCAGAGGGACGTTCTGCTGCTGACGCAGGCGGTAGAACTGAGGAACTACTTCTTCAGAGGGGGGGCTGTTGCATCTCGCTCACTTTCGCTTCTCGGACTCAAACAGGAAACCACCGTTTATGGAGATTTGATTTGGGCTCAACGTCTGCAGCAGATCGTCCCTCTGCTCCACTTCCTGTATTTTCATGGTGGTAGCACCGTTTACCTGTGTGTGACTCACCTGAGCGGCTGCACACGGCGCTCCTCACACTGAGCGGGGGAGGGAGCTCTGGAGAAGAGCTGCGTTTGAGGGGCAGAGAGCACTTGGCCTTGTCTTTAGTTTTGCCTGCAGTTATCAGAACGAGATCAACAACAACAACAACAACAACCTGACTGTATCTCACCTGCACAGCATCAGATTCTTATTACAACAACAACAACAACAACACATTCACAGCTCACCATCTTTGGTAAAGATTGTAGGTAGTTTAGTTTCTGGGTTTCTGGATGCTGTGTTCAGGCGACCCTTGTAAACATGGCCGTCCAGTCCGATGATATCAACCTCCTCCGACTAACACACACACACACACACACACACACACACAGTCAGCAGCTGATAGCTTCTGATTGATTCAGTCTCTGGAGGAGTAAGAAGGTGGAGAACCTGGTCCACCTCCACCTGGACGTGCTGCTTGCCGGGCTGCAGGATGCTGCGTAGCTCCTTGGCCGAGGTCAGCGTGTGACTCCCCCCACAGCTCCTCGGCACCGACAGGCGACTGCACTCCGTCCCCTCAGAGACACGCTGGCTGAGGACATGAGGAGAGACATGAGGAGAAATCACTGCAGATGAGGAGCAGAGACAGTCTGGAGGATCTGGTTTCTCTATTGAAGCTTGTGAGTGGCTTTGAGGCCCCCTGCTGGTGAGCAGAGTCCAACAATGGCCTCCTAACAGGCTCACCTCCTGCAGTGGTGTCTGAATTGCTCCTGAGTGTAGACGGTGAAGGGCCGGACCGGCTGGTGGGAGGGGCTTCCCACGGAGGACGACACATTCCTTCAGAGGAGACAGTTTAGGGGAGAAGGTCTGGTCTACGACATGCGTATGACGCCTCTTAATGACTCACAGGGGGGGGCTGTGCATCACCACGGGCCGGTCACAGGAGAGGCAGTGGAACCTGGCCACCAGCTGTCTGCAGGTACAAAGCATCACAAGCTGCTAGATGACATCAAAGAATGATCAGTGATGATATTCTGATGAGGAGCTACACCATGTCACCTCTTACCTTTTGATCCCAGCAGCGTCCTCCTGCTCTGGAGATTCCTCAACCTGCAGCTTCTGGTGGATGTTCTTCCATCGATCCTCCAGCTGCTTCTTCACAGAGTCCAACTCCATCCTGTTCAGCTGCGGTGAGAGGACAGGGGCACCGTGAGGTCAGCGGCGATCCCGGGGCGACCTCCACGTGCTATGGGGTGTGAGGGGACACTTGGACGTTCTTCACCTTACATTCCATCTGGGTGGAGAGCCTGTCGACGACCTTGTTCCATTCCTGCTCCTGACCCGTCACCTTGCTCAGCAGCTCGTGGAACATGGTGTTGAGCTCCTCCGTCGCCGAGTCAAACTGCCTACGGCTCACTTTGCTCTCAAGAGCACCTTTATCTGCTTTCTTCAGGTGTGGGGGGACAACAGGAGGCGAGTTTAGGATCAGCAGGATGAAGCCTCTCAGTGTGCATGAGGCCACCAGCTGATCCTCATCACCAGGTGCCTGTGGTCCTCTTCCCACTGACACCAGGTGGACAACAGAGATCCATAGAAGAACATAATATAGACCTGTGTCTGCACCACCTCTGTAAAGCGATGCTGACTTCACGCCTGTGAGAAACCAACCTGCCGGATCTCATTTCTGTTGCTTCAGTCACTTACGATTCCACTCTCCACCATCTGCTTGTCTGCCTTCTTCTCCTCCAGCTGGTCCGTGGTCCTAAGAAGCTCCTGAGGAGACGCACAGCGGGAACATGAGGCAGTGGGGGGGTGAGAGGACACTGGCTTTGTGATGTGATGACATGTCAGTTATTGGAGATCATTGGATGCTTCTTCACCTCCAGGTGGCTCTGCTTCCGTCTGCTGTCCTCGTGCAGAATGCTCATGCCTTCATGCAGCTTCTCACACTCGGCCTGAAGCTGCAGGATCACCTTCTGCACCTCGCTCCCCAGCACGCCGTTCTGACACAGGCACACGCGCACACACACACACACACACACACACACACACACACACACACACACAGCTCAGTTTTAAACCTTCAGCAGTGAGTCAGAGAATGTTCATCAGTGTTCTGCTGAACCAGTACAGAAGCCATGACACCTGCTCCTCCCCTTCCTCTCAGGCAAAGCATGCTGGGATGCCAGCGTGAAGCGGATGAGGAGGAGAGTGCTAGAATCGGGGTTCGCTTGCCTCTGAGTGGCCTCCAGCCCTCTGCAGGAGGCCACTCACCACCTCCTGCTGCTGCAGCAGCTTCCTGTCCTCTGAGCTCTGGCTACCAGCCGGCTGGGAGGTGATGGACTGCACCGCGTCCTCCAGCGCGCCGCGCAGGTCGTCCAGCTGAGGTCAGAGGGCAGACAGTTCAGATTAGACGATGGGAGTCCAGCTCGGGTCTTGTGGTCTAGTCTACACAGGCTGCATCCCATGTATGAAGGTAGAGCAGCAGCTGTTTACACAAACATGAAGGTTCTGATGCTGTGATGACAACAAACAACTAGATCCAACTTATTGCATTTCATCAACTAAAGTGAAAGAGAATCATAAACCTACTCTCTAAAAACTGAGCTTATTATTAAGAAACTGTAAATACTAAAGAAGAAGCTCTTCTTTAGGTGGCATCATGTCTAAAGTGCTGCTGCTGGCCCTGCATCCATGATGTGTCCTTCACATTAGTTGACTCCCCTCTCCTGTCTGACCTGATCTTGCAGTCCTCTGTCTGTCCTTCTCTCCACATACACGGCTTGCTTGGCCTCCAGCTGCTTCACGTCCTCCTCCAGCTTCTTCACAGACTTCCTTCGCATGTCGATGATGAAGATGAACGCGTGACGACAGTTGGACATGAAGGAGCCGAAGAGAGGGTTCAAGTTCAAGTTGAGCTTTCATATCGGTACAAACAAAATGAACAAATAGAAGAGCTCCAACTAAATATCTGTGATGAACTGAACAGCTTCTACTGTCGTGGTGATCTCTAAGGAGCTGCTGTCTGTGTGCACCTGTCCTACCTGAGGAAGGACACCTGCTGCCTGAGCTCAGATGCTGCTGTGCTGTCTGAGGACACTGAGCTGCTGTCTTTGTCCTGCATGTTGAGGTTCATGAGCATGTCCTCCAGGCTGTCCAGCTTTGGACAGACACATGGTGCAGTCAGCATAAGACGCTGGTGCCTCCTCTGGATGTTCTATTCTCTGACCCACCTTCTGCCGGTCTCCCATCAGGCCGCTGATCAGAGCTCTCTGCTGGTTCAGATGATCCAGAACGTCATCGGAGGCCCGAGAACCTAAACGCACAGCATGACATGGTAAGAACATCCTGCTTCTCCATGAGGCCACATCTCAATCACCAACAACTGCCCCCAACAAGGTTTCCCTGGAGGCATCAATGGGCACCGACTTATTAACCAGCTGGTGCCTCAGCCAGCTCACGTTGTAATAACACCCACCACACAGGGTAATAACACCCACCACACGGGGTAATAACACCCACCACGCAGGGTAATAACACCCACCACGCAGGGTAATAACACCCACCACACGGGGTAATAACACCCACCACGCAGGGTAATAACACCCACCACGCAGGGTAATAACACCCACCACACAGGGTAATAACACCCACCACACAGGGTAATAACACCCACCACACGGGGTAATAACACCCACCACGCGGGGTAATAACACCCACCACACGGGGTAATAACACCCACGACGCAGGGTAATAACACCCACCACACAGGGTAATAACACCCACCACACAGGGTAATAACACCCACCACGCAGGGTAATAACACCCACCACGCAGGGTAATAACACCCACCACACGGGGTAATAACACCCACCACACGGGGTAATAACACCCACCACACGGGGTAATGACACCCACCACACGGGGTAATAACACCCACCACGCAGGGTAATAACACCCACCACGCAGGGTAATAACACCCACCACACAGGGTAATAACACCCACCACGCAGGGTAATAACACCCACCACGCAGGGTAATAACACCCACCACGCAGGGTAATAACACCCACCACACAGGGTAATAACACCCACCACACGGGGTAATAACACCCACCACACAGGGTAATAACACCCACCACACAGGGTAATAACACCCACCAAACACCCACCACACAGGGTAATAACACCCACCACGCAGGGTAATAACACCCACCATGCAGGGTAATAACACCCACCACGCAGGGTAATAACACCCACCACGCAGGGTAATAACACCCACCACACAGGGTAATAACACCCACCACGCAGGGTAATAACACCCACCACACGGGGTAATAACACCCACCACACAGGGTAATAACACCCACCACACAGGGTAATAACACCCACCACACGGGGTAATAACACCCACCACACAGGGTAATAACACCCACCACGCAGGGTAATAACACCCACCAAACACCCACCACGCGGGGACGCTTGTGTTCAGTCAGATGGTGAACTCACTGGTGTTGACGCGCTCTGTGAGCTGAGTCAGCTGGGCCCGGTCCGCCTTCCCTCCTTCCAGCGCGGCAACACGAGCCTCCAGCTGGCCGACGCCCCTCAGCGCCTCCAGCACCTCCGCGTGGCGCTCCGAGATGCTGGCGTTCCGGGTCAGGCCGGCCCTGAGAGGGGTCCGCTGAGGAGGCCCGTCCGTGGGAAACCCCCTCGGAGCTGCTGGCACAGCGTGGGGGGGGGGCGTGCTGGTGTGAGAAGCTCTGTTGAAGGGCGTGGACGCGGCGGAATGAGCGAGCTCCTGTGAAGGACAGAGACATACTGGAGGACACGAGCCACAGCCTGTGGGACATTTAGGTCTGAGGTCACAGAGAGGGCTTCTATCTATTTAAGATGTTCCCAATGAAACACCCAGATGTGACCTGAATGCTCCTCAGTGAACATGTGTTAGGGGAGATGTTATGGTTTTGTGTCAGTACATCAGCACCCTGAGGACGGCGTCTCACCTCGGGCTCCTTTTCCCTCTGGCCGAGCAGAGTCGTCTGCAGGTCGTCCCACGTCACGCAGTGAGTCAGCGCCTCTGGGTCCGGGTACTTCAGAAACGTGTCCCTCAGAGACCTCTGTTTCCGTGGAAACACGAGAGGTCAGACTGATGAGGTGGAAAAAGGTAAGAACAAGCAGCTAATGTGACCAGAAGCAGGCGACTGTCTCACCACAGTGTCCTCCAGAGCGTCCACACGGAGGGAGCACTTCTGCACCTGGGAGGGGTCAGCTTCCACCTGCAGGACACAGAGAGGAGACATCATGGGAGACATCATGCATGAGTGATCCCGCATCTGAATCAAGGGTTTCAGAGTGCAGAAGACCTCTCTACTCGGAGTGATCTGCACTAGAAATGATTGTTCTAAAGGCCACGTTATACGTGAATGACATAAGACACCAGAGGAGACTGCTGAGACAAGGGGACATTTAGGAGTCCTATCTTTATTTATACACACATTTATTCTTGTCAAGTGTCTCACCTTCTGTTGGTGGCGGGGCTCCTTCACCTCCTCCTTCAGGTGGACTCTTTGTTCATGCAGCTCCTCAATGAGCCTCATGGCCTAAAGTCACATGACACAAACACTTTCGTCATTGGACATCGAGTTTAGAGTAGCAAAGAACCTGCCTGTAGTGTTCTCTTCGTGTGGTGGTTCTGGTTCCCCCGGGCCTCCCTTCCCTGCAGCGGGTTCACATGGAGCAGTGGTTCTCAAATGGGGGTGTGCGTACCCCTGGGGGTACGTGAGATTAAAGAGGGATATATTTAAAATGATCATCCATTCAAATCCTTCAATAGATGTAATAAGATAGAAGTAAACTGAATTTTAGATTTAGTAGGCTATTCTTTATCCTTGAATCCACTGCCCCCCACTCCTGAGGACACTGGGACAGTTTTGAATCAAAGAAGCATCTCTGGAATGTGACAAACATTTATCTGACCTTTGGCCCCCAAGACAACGGACTTCAACAGATGGTGACAAAGAGGGCGGAGCCTAAGCCAGAGGTCTCCACATGACACAGGTCAAGCTGTTACACTCGTTCCATCAGCTGACTCCAGCTGGAAGTCCCTTCTCTAACAGCGTATTTTAATTCAGGGTTTGTTGGCAGAGTAAACGTGTGTGTGTGTGTGTGTGTGTGTGTGTGTGAGAAACAAAAGACATTCCTGAGATGTGAGTCTGTGTTTAACTTCAAGTGACGCAGAGCGACCCCACAGAGCGTCTGTCCTCTTCAGCCTGAATGACTAACAGCTTGTTAATGAGTGTCGTCCTGCTGCGTGACCCCGGTGTGACAGGCGTCCCCTCACTGACCGGCGTCCCCTCACTGACCGGCGTCCCCTCACTGACCGGCGTCCCCTCAGTGACAGGCGTCCCCTCACTGACCGGCGTCCCCTCACTGACCGGCGTCCCCTCACTGACCGGCGTCCCCTCAGTGACAGGCGTCCCCTAAGTGACCAGCGTCCCCTCAGTGATGGCCATGGACTTCTATGGGGCCAGAGGCGTCGCCCCCTGGTGGTCACTACAGAGAATGCATCTTGTCCACATGAAGCCTGGGCCCCACCCTTCAGACCCCGAGGTGTGTCTCCTGTTTCTAACAAACAAACCATAACGAGGACTCAGACGTCTTCCTCGCTACTCTTTAACTTGTCGTTTCTGCTGGAGCAGTCAGCCGTGAACTGCCGGTGCCCTTTGATGCAGGCGGGGGTTGTCCTGCGCTCAGAGGGGAGGATCTGGTGATGGGGGGGGCGGGGGGGGGGATACAGCAGCTGACCCACACGATGCCCACAGAGGACATGAATGATTCAGGGGAGCATCACCTGCCCCACCTCCTGAGAGCTATTCTTCCCCTGACAACCAGAGTCCTCTCTGCAAAGGACTAATTACCCCCAACACACGGAAAGGGGGGGGGCAGCTCAGGAGACAGGTACAGTGTCACAGACAACACCTCCACCTCTAACATTGGCCTAGATAGAAGTGTGTTTCGGCCCGATGAAGATCCTCGCTGTGACGGGTCATTTGAGACGTCAGGGCGGCGCCGCCATGCTGCTTCTCTTCATCATCAGACAGGAGCAGAACACCTGCTGTGACATCACGGCTTGGGGCGTGGCCTCCAGGGCAACGTACCCAGGGGGAGTAACACAGTACACAGGGCAGGTCTGAGGTACTTCTACATATATACAGTATGTATATTCGATATTTGTATGTATTGAATATAAAACAAAGCATCATATATATATATTTACAACTACACACACCTACACAAAAAAATAAAACTAAACGTGTAAAACTTGTTTCATGGAGTCGCTGCTCTCACCTTGGACACGCCGTCCTCGCAGGTCCGGATCCGGGTCAGCTGGTCGCCCTCCGCCGGCCCGGAGGAGGAGGTGGGCTCCGGGGGGGAGGGTGACGAGGCTATCCGCTGCTGGAGCTCCTGCCCGGGCTCAACCTTCAGCTCCCTCTCGCCCGGGTGGTCCTGGTTGAGAGCCCCGTCCCCCTCCGGGTCCGGGTCCCTCCACGGGGTGTCCCGGGCGGGGGAGCCCCGCGTGGGGGAGTCCCGCGCGGGGGTGTCCCGCGCGTCCAGCTGGCGCAGCACTGCGTGGAGCAGCGCGTGCAGGGCGCTGAAGTTGACGACTCCTCTCTGCGGCGTCCCGATGGCGTCATTCAACAGGTCGAACAGACCGGAAGTGCGCTCCGACATCTCGGTGACCGTTAGTTAGCTGGTTAGTTAGTTAGTTGTAGTTGAGTAGACGTTAGCGGGCCGCTCGTGATTAATAGAGATAACGATAGTACTTTGAAACACGTGTTCAGAGACACTCGTTGTGTGACGCTATTAACGAGGGGGGGTCCGGAGCGGCGTCCCGCTGGCGGCGGTAATCTCGGCGACTGCTGGTGGAATGTAACGCGTTCAACAGCATCCACCACACCTGCGTCAAGACGACGCATTAACCAGAAACACAACGATGTGCCCTTCAAAGTAAAACCGACGACAATTATTTAAAAGAATGTTATGTTCTCCTTTTGCTGTGAGGAACCTAATCTACAAATTGATTGGCAAGTATTTTGATGTGGTCAGAGAAACCTAAGTTTTAAGTACTTTTTTCGCCAGTTTTACTGTGTGGGATCTTTAGAGTTCCTATGTGCTCACACGACTGGCTTTTATTTTGAAGTTATGACCGGATGTAGTGTTTGCAGTAGCTCTAGCTTGTCTCTTCCTGCCCCGCAGACGCACGTTGGGCTCCGCGGCGGCGTTACCGGTAACTAGGCAACAAGCGCTAACCCTGCTGCGCTCATGTGTCGCAATTTCCTCTGAACAACCTCCTTATTTTATTGTAAACGTGTTTCACTATTTAAAGTAAATTCCCAGAAAGCAAACACGAATTAATGCTACGCTTAGTTTACAGAGCCAAAATGATTATTTAACTAACTTCATTTTTAGATAAATGAAACCTTGAGTTCATCCCCGTTAATCACAGCTCTTATTTTCATTTCTGCGTCTTCAGGTAAAAGCAGACAAGAAATGCTCAGAATAATATTTTATTGATAATAAAAACAAGCAAGCCGAAGTCTGGGTGACATTCTTCGTTCTCACATTCATTATAAAATCCCTGTCACAGTGAACAAGCGTTTCCCTTAACATCCTCCAGATCGATAACATCTGTTGTGTTTCTACCCATGATGCAGCAATAGATTCCCTAGAACGTGCTGTGGTTCATAAGCGACACAAAACAAACAAAAACAATATGAGATATGAATTCCCGCGTCAACACGACATAAAGTTGAGGTCTCACGTTTTAGTATCAGAATTAAAACGACAGAAGAGACTCCAGTGAAGGTTGAAGGCGTGTGGGGCGTCCTCTTTGTCTGTGTCCACACAACATGTCCATTGTTTTCCTTCCTCATGAAATAAACATGTGACATCCTGCTTTATTTACAGTCACGCTTCCGTTTTTTGGTGTTTGCTTACAGATCAAAACTATTCATATTTACTATTTATCATTGCAGCAAAATTTGGTTTAATATTGTGAATTGAGTCCTTCAAACCGACCTTCTCCTTCTATTTGTCACAGATCATTTTAAATGGCACATTCTGGGAAGCTTGGACTTTTGTTTTGAACCACAACAAAAAAAAGCATTATGAATGGATGATGAAAATTAAAAAAAGGTGCCTTCAACAGAGATCCTGAGTAACAAACGGCTGGTGTGGTGTTTGCGTAAAACATTGCATTATGGGAACTGTGGGTGGTTTGCATCAAGTGACCTGGATCCCTCCTTTAAGCCACACCCATGTTTCTATGACATCACCACCACAGTGATGCTCCATCATTCGTGAGGATCACTTTTATGGTCATGTGACACAGAAGGGGGGAGCAAGCAGCTCGGCTACGATCATCTCATTTAAATCGACTCAGTGAGCCACAAAGGAACCAGAAGAGACACAAGTTTCACCCACATAAATAAGTCACACTTCACAAAGTTTCCCTTTTTGTCTTTGAGGACAAAGTGGAGCTCAGAGGTCTGGGGGGGGGGGGGGGGGGGGTTGTCGTGTGCAACACTTACAGGAGAGAGGAAGAACTTCAATTAAAATCACCATCGACTCCCATGAAAAGACTGAAATCAGGGTTCCTGTGTGACTTCCTGCTTGCGTGTTTAAACACACAAACATTTTGTAGCATCAGGACCTTCGGTAGGTACTTCAATGTCGGCGTTGGTGTTTTCATGGGAATAAATATGAAGAATATCTCCAGACCTGCAGCAGCTACACACAAATCAAAGCCAGAAAGATAGCAGCTGTGTTCATGTCAGCGCGGCAGACCCCCCCCCCAAAGAGGCCCTTTGGTTCCTCTTCATCGTCCTGCCTCCATGAAGTCAGGACCCATTTGTGCCGATTGGATTCAGAGGAACTAGAACAAGCTTCATCAATTTGACTTAATTACAGGCAAAGGTTCCAGAGGCTTCTACAGGTGTAAAAAACAAACGTACCCCCCCCCCCTCCCATCATCATCATCATCTTCATCAGATGCTGTCGTAGTCGGACTCCCTCCGGCTGGACTCGGCCCGCCACTCGGCCAGGAAGAAGGTGATGCAGCCCAGGAAGCCCGTCAGCACCAGGATGAGCAGCTGCCAGTGGAGCAGCAGGTAGTTGCTGTAGAAGAAGGCCAGGGCGGCCATGATGGACTGCAGGGGGAGGAGCTGCGTTAGGGGGGGGGGTCTCGAAAAAAATAGCTCCATTGGAAAGGTTGGATGAATATAATATTAACAAAATATTATTCTTGAACTTTAAAATGTAATATTTCTTTATTGTCCATTTCTCACAGCAGTACTAGAATTCCTTCCCGGTGACCTTTGACCTTTCTCCATTTGACGGTAGTTTAAACTCTTTTGAATATTTCTACGGCTGTGTACTTTAGCTCGGAGCTTGTCGCCATGGTAACCAGGCTTGTGGGTAACCACGTGACTCACCTGGATGAACTTGAAGACGGCGAAGGCCGGGGCGCTGTTGTCGTGGAAGGTGAAGCCGATGATGCTCAACAGCTGAGTGTTGAAGCAGCTGTCCCCCAAACCCAGGAGGAAGCTGCAGAGGAGGGCCACGCCCACACTGGGGGGGGATACGCGTTATGTTGTGATCCTTCAGTGAGAAATGCACACCCCCTTCAGGAGCACCTGTACCTGGGGCTGATGAAGGCCTGCAGGTCCGTCCCCCCCTCGGGGGCGATGGGGGCGTCGGGGGCGATGTTGAGGAAGATGAGGTAGAAGGCGGCGTAGTGTGTGACGAGGCCCAGCAGCACCACCGGGTTCCTCCCGAAGCGCCTGCAGCGGTTCATCATCCCGAACGCG
Organism: Pungitius pungitius; assembly: GCF_949316345.1. Lineage (NCBI taxonomy): Eukaryota > Metazoa > Chordata > Actinopteri > Perciformes > Gasterosteidae > Pungitius > Pungitius pungitius. Next base: position 636,173 of record NC_084911.1, read on the forward strand.
CCCCCCCCTGCTCAGAGTGGGAGGAGTTACGCTGTCTGTTGCTCAAGAGCAGCTTGACACAAGGACAGCGACGCTGGAGCCCACGTCCTTCACACGTCAGTGGCTCCTTGAAGCACCGACTCCAGCTGCAGTCCAAGCCTTCTTCTACACGTTCTACCACATGTTTGAATGCAGTGATCCTTATTCTACACGTTCTACCACATGTTTGAATGCAGTGATCCTTATTCTACACGTTCTACCACATGTTTGAATGCAGTGATCCTTCTTCTACACGTTCTACCACATGTTTGAATGCAGTGATCCTTATTCTACACGTTCTACCACATGTTTGAATGCAGTGATCCTTCTTCTACACGTTCTACCACATGTTTGAATGCAGTGAGCCTTATTCTACACGTTCTACCACATGTTTGAATGCAGTGATCCTTCTTCTACACGTTCTACCACATGTTTGAATGCAGTGAGCCTTCTTCTACACGTTCTACCACATGTTTGAATGCAGTGAGCCTTCTTCTACACGTTCTACCACATGTTTGAATGCAGTGAGCCTTCTTCTACACGTTCTACCACATGTTTGAATGCAGTGAGCCTTCTTCTACACGTTCTACCACATGTTTGAATGCAGTGAGCCTTCTTCTACACGTTCTACCACATGTTTAAATGCAGTGATCCTTATTCTACACGTTCTACCACATGTTTGAATGCAGTGATCCTTCTTTTACACGTTCTACCACATGTTTAAATGCAGTGATCCTTCTTCTACACGTTCTACCACGTGTTTAAATGCAGTGATCCTTATTTTACACGTTCTACCACATGTTTGAATGCAGTGATCCTTATTCTACACATTCTACCACATGTTTGAATGCAGTGAGCCTTCTTCTACACGTTCTACCACATGTTTGAATGCAGTGAGCCTTCTTCTACACGTTCTACCACATGTTTGAATGCAGTGAGCCTTCTTCTACACGTTCTACCACATGTTTGAATGCAGTGAGCCTTCTTCTACACGTTCTACCACATGTTTGAATGCAGTGAGCCTTATTCTACACGTTCTACCACATGTTTGAATGCAGTGATCCTTATTCTACACGTTCTACCACATGTTTGAATGCAGTGATCCTTATTCTACACGTTCTACCACATGTTTGAATGCAGTGAGCCTTCTTCTACACGTTCTACCACATGTTTGAATGCAGTGATCCTTATTCTACACGTTCTACCACATGTTTAAATGCAGTGAGCCTTCTTCTACACGTTCTACCACATGTTTGAATGCAGTGATCCTTATTCTACACGTACATGTATGAATCGCAATATTCTTATTTTGCTGAATTAGAGATTTTCCTTAGTTGTCAGTTATAATCCTCAAATAAATAAACATTTGAAATATATCAGTGTGTAATGAATACACAGGTTTCCCTTTTTGAATGGAATCGGTGACCTGTATGTGTACTTTGTACTGGATGAAGTACCTAAGATCTCCCCGATGCCGATGCAAATCCCAGAGAGGCCGATCAGACTTTTGGCGTCGTGTCCGAAGCGCGTCATGGCTCCGATACACGTCCCGTACACGCCGCTGTAGAAGGTGAGCTCCAGACCTGACGGAGCAGACGGAGGCATGAACCACAACTCATTTCATCACCCCCCCACCCCGCACACACCTGAGCCCCCCTCACCTGTGTATCCGATGGAGACGCTCAGCAGCATCATCTCTGGGGTGGCGAACATCTTACAGGCCTTTACTGAGAGACAGATGGGGGGGGGGGGGTCAATGGGGTCAACAGGGTTAGTGTGGAGGTGGAGCCTGTTTTTTAATAAACTCACCAAAAGCTTCCAGAGCTTGTGACCAGAGGCCGCGGGGGGGCGAGCTGTGAAAAGGAGGTGGAGGAGAAGTTATGATGATGAAGAGAAGACGTCTGTCGTCGTGGCGACGGTCTCACAGCAGGTTATTAGAGAAATGTGCTGCTTCCATCTTCTTCAACATGAACTCTACATGAGGTTGGGAGTGCTTAAGATGTTAAAAGATTTGATGTTACACTGGTGCAATGGGCACGTTCCCCAGGTCCTCCAGGCTCCCCCTGGAGGACTCCCCCTTCTCCCCAGGTCCTCCAGGCTCCCCCTGGAGGACTCACCCTTCTCCCCAGGTCCTCCAGGCTCCCCCTGGAGGACTCCCCCTTCTCCCCAGGTCCTCCAGGCTCCCCCTGGATGACTCACCCTTCTCCGGAGGAGCTCTCGGTGGAGTCGGCCTGCAGCAGCGACTCTGCGGCCTCATTAGCAGCTGGTTCTGGATCCGGCTTCCGGATGAGAAAGAAGAGGAAGCAGCCCACCAGACTGATGACGGTGAGGGAGATGAACACCGTCTGCCGGTCCTTGTCTGAGACACACGGTGAGTCACATGCTCAAAATGAAACGGCTCTGAATAGCGGGAGGTCTGGTGAAACACAGCTTCCTACCTGTGATGTGGTCGTGTCCGTGCCAGGCAAAGTAGATGTAGAGGTTTCCAAAGAACAAGCTGCAGAGAGACGAAAGGGGGGTGGGGGGGGGGGCTTCATTGAGAAACCAGAGGCACCAAACAGCCCCCGAGCCTAATCCAGGGACACGGTTCAAAGAGCTTCACCTGAACTGCAGCAGCGCCCAGAAGATGCCGCTGTTCCTTCCGATGGTGCTCTCAGAGGAGTTGATGGCCAGCACGTTGCCCTGAGCCGTCCACAACACTACAAACACACAGGGGGAGAGACGTGAGCGGCCAGCCGACACCCCCCCCCCCCCCCGGGCTCAGAGCGGCGGGCGACGCCCCCTTTACCTGCTGCTCCGACTCCCACCAGCACAGAGGCCGTGTAGAAGCTCCACGTGTACGGGTAGATAAACATGGCGATGTAGCCGCTGCAGGGAACCCCAGAGGAGACGTGAGAAGGTTACGTGAGGCGTGTGAATGAAAGAGGCGGGGGGGGGGGCCTCACCTGTACAGAAGGCCGCTGAAAAACATGGAGAGCTGCGGCCCGATGACGGTCACCACGGAGGGGGCGATCATGTTGGAGGCAGAGAAGACCCCGTAGATGATGGCCATGCTGCGGGGGGGCACAAACAGTTACACGAGGTGCATTCAAAGACTTGACGTTAGAGAAGGTCCCGACGGGGGCCACTGACCTGGTGTAGCCGCTCCCGTGGAAGTCGGTGCTGTTGAAGCTCTTGAGAACCGTTTGCTAGAAGGAGGCAGAGGAGACGGCTGAGCAGCGCGTGGTCCATCGGGGACGTCCATCACAAACACAACCTACCTCGATGTTGCCGCATGTTTGAAAGGCGGTGAACATGAACATGAAGCCGAAGCCCAGGATGACGATGTTCAGCAGCTTCTTCCCCTCTGGACTCATTTTGCACAATGTTTGGAAACCCCTCCAGAAATCTGTTGTTTATCACAAACACGTGACAGGTTTTACCTTATTCTTTTTCTCACTTGAACTTGCGTATTTTGGCACACACTAGAAACCACATGACCTTTGATCATAACATCCCCTCAACCCTAACAGCCCAGGCGAGGTCTTCCAACTTAAGGTCGGACCTGAGCCTTTCGGGGAATGATTGTATGCCGCGTTACAAAGCGGCTCGTTGGGATTTCAATGCCAGCTGGATGTCTGCTGTGCGGCACATGACTATAAGCGCGTGACTGAGGGTGTTTGTTTGTTAAACCATAGAGAGAAGCTTCCCAGAGGTGAACTGAAGATAACCCACCGAAACAGACTCACCGGCCACGCCGCAGCCTCAGAGCCTCTTCGTGCAGACTCACGCTGTTGTTGCAAACATAGTCAGCTTCACCGGAAGTCCCGATGTCCTACAACTAACTTCACCTGATGGTTCCGATCGTGTAAAGCAGGGGTTATGTGGAACAAGTTTCAGGACAAACTAGAAAGGGCGGTCATGTGAATGAATCAGCTGATTGCCGTGACGCGTAACTGCGGTTCTAGCAAAACAAAAATTCGATTTACAAACGTAGGAAACAGAGTGAGGTCACTTGCAGCGAATGTGCTTACACCAATCCAGTTTTGTGTAAGTTTAAGGAAATTAGATTATACTTCCGGTTACGTGTTAAATAATCCAATGTTGCTAACTAGATATAAACGTCATTAATGGTAAGACACCTTTATTTACACCCGTAGACAAATAATGAATACATTATTGTTTTTAAAAGGGTGTTCGTTTTGGGGCTAACGGCTGCAGTTCACGGGTGAGTCAAACTACTTCCGGTTAATGATACAAAAATGCAAGTACGAAAATAACCGTAACGTAATGTTTTGAATAGATTAGGTTCACGTGTTGTGGAGTATTTTCACAATGTGCTACCGAAGTAAATAATACATTCTCACCACCGTATGTTATTTTAAAGAGTGTCTTTGTTTAAAACAAACGCAACAGCCGATCACTCCGTCAGGGGGCGCAGCGTGGCCACCCGACGACCGGGGAACGCCTCCTCTCTCACAGCAGAAGAAGAAGCTCGCTCCGCAGGTTTGGGGCAGTTGAAGAGCGCGAAGCGGACAGAGCAGTGCGGGAAGAAGCCTCGTGTTCTCCGGTAGTTGCTCGACAGAAAGTACCCCGGGCGACTCGAATCCGTTTAAAAATTAAACCCTCTCAGGTGCGCGTGGACCCTCCGCGAGCAGCCGAGCTCCATCGCAGCCGATAATTTACCAGCTCAGAGGAAGGCTGCTAGGCCTCAGCGCGGCATCGCCATGAGTTACGGTAGGCCTCCGCCAGACGTCGACGGTATGACTTCCCTCAAAGTCGACAACCTGACGTACCGGACGTCGCCCGAGACCCTGAGACGCGTGTTCGAGAAGTACGGCCGCGTGGGGGACGTCTACATCCCCCGGGACCGCTACACCAAAGAGAGCCGCGGGTTCGCCTTCGTGCGCTTCCACGACAAACGCGACGCCGAGGACGCGATGGACGCCATGGACGGCGCGCTTCTGGACGGACGCGAGCTGCGTGTTCAGATGGCCCGATACGGCAGACCCCCTGATTCCCACTACGGGGGCAGCGGCGGCGGCGGTGGAGGTGGTGGCGGCGGCGGTGGAGGAGGCGGCGGAGGCGGCGGAAGAGGAGACCGACGAGGAGGGCCTACCAAGAGATACGGCGGCCATGGGCGCCGAAGCAGAAGGTAAGGATGCTAACTTTGTTAGCCAAGTACAGCTAGCAGCCCGACTCCATTACCTCATCTGCATATTCCGCGTGTTCTCGGTCTATCGAACAACGCGTCGAACAAAAGAAACAAACATGGCGGATTTCACGGATCCGCTCAACGATTATTCACTGATTCGATTACAATTTAACGATATATATTTTACGGCTAAGTTCGTTTGTCAACTAACATTTTCATATATTTTAAATCATGCCGATCTTGCCTACTTAGAAATACGCGCACAATACTTTTAGTTTGAGGATGTAGTTATTTTTTAAATTGAGAGATTCGTCTATATAATGTCTAATAACCCACTCAATGCATTCAGCTCCTCCCCCAGCCCGAGGCACCGGAGACGCAGCCGGTCCCGCAGCAGGAGCCGCTCTCGTTCCCGGAGCCGGTCCCGTTACAGCAGATCCCGGTCCAGGTCCTACTCCCGCTCCAAGTCCCACTCCCCCAGGAACAAGAAGGTCAAGGCGAAGTCCCCATCCCGTTCAAAGTCAAAGTCAAAGTCAAAGTCAAAGTCCAAGTCCAAATCCAGGTCCAGGTCCCGATCCCGATCCCGATCCCGATCCAAGTCTAAGTCTAAGTCCAAATCAAAGTCCAAGTCCAAGAGTCGCTCCAGAAGCCACACCCCGGCCTCCAAAAGAGAATCCAGATCGAGATCTAAAAGCCCACCCAAGTCTGCAGCAGAGAATGGAGGTGAATCCCCGTAGAGCTCAGGAACAGGTGAGTCCAGTAACACAAACCTAGATGTGTGTGTGTGTGTGTGCATGTTTTCATCGTCTTTTGTGTGACGTCATTAGTGCGACGTCATTAGTGCCGTGACAGACTAGCTCAAATGGCTGTGACCAGTAAGTGTCCCCTCAAGCAGCCCGTCAGCAGAGCCCCCACCATAACTACCTGTTTTTAATCGACAGTTTAGACTTCCATTGAGCACCCGGTCACATGTTCTGTCATACTTGGTGTGCAAGCTCTTCATTTTCACTGACTGCTAAACAACGTGTTTGTCAAGGACAGCCCTGTAAACCCAAATCTGGACTTCTCTCCTTCCTAAGCTGCGGCATCCTGTTTGCTAAAGCGGAGTTTGAGCTGAGCTGAGGCAGTATGAGCAGTTAGAAGGGATGTGGTGAGCTGTCCACAGGCCGCCTGCTGCTGCTGCTGGTGGTGGTGGTGTGCAGCAGGGTGGAGGCAGTCAGAGTTGGGGTTTGGTGTTGAGGTACGTCTGTCTGTGTCTCCGCCACTGGACGCCAAACTGTCCGCCAGGTGGTCGCCACGGGGCTCCGAGGTCGGTCCGACTCCCCCCGTCTGTCGGTCCGGGTGCATTTCCAATGTGACAGATCCCCATCAAAAACAATATAATTATACCCCCCCCCCCCCACCGGGGTGAACAGACCTCTATTGTAAGAAATACAATGATTTGAGAAATATTTTTCAATCCAAGCAGATGTTTTTTGCTTTACTTGTGGTGATGTGAGAGGTCTTAAATCTGCCAATGACCCCCCTATTGGCTGCCTTAAATAAAATGCTCCTTAAACCAGTAAATCCTGGCGGGAAATCCTGTCCCCAGCTGAGATGTTTGTAGATAACAAGGACCTCAAACTATAGACATTTACCTGTTTGTTGACGTGATGAAGTCAAAGCTAACTTGTCCTTCTACAGTTTCCAGGTGAAGACGCAGCGTCGAGTCGTCGATCCGACCTGAGCCAACGTGTCCCGCTGTTAAAGGTTATTATTGTGTCTTCCATGCTTTGCTTTGTTTTATTCATTTGGCCTGAAAAGAAGTCGTGTCGCCTCATTGATGTGCTGTGATTTTATTTTCATGATGATTTTAAAATCTGGGTCAGTGTGGAGAGGAGTCAGTGACACGATCACGAGCTCCGAAGTTTGTACTGTTGCTCTTTTTCTTTTGTTCTCCTCTCTGGGCCCAACAGAACCAGTGTGATCCTGGATTAGCTCACTAAAGCTCCACTTGCCCCCAACGAAACGTCATAACAACCAACAATGGGAGGAGTTAAAGATCCTTTTAGTTGATCTAATTATTACACTGAGAGATTGTAAACATTTAAATGACTGGCTGATTATTTTCACCGTTGAGCCCTTTTCTACATTTGATCTTTAAAGTTGGTGTATTTTCTTTCCCTCGCTATGTGGTCAGTTTGATCCTGTGGAGACGTAGCTTTGTTTTGCTGTTTAAGTTAGCGTATTGTCAATAAACTGAAACGTGACATAATCAATCTCCCAGGACAACGTTGACTGAACCTGATGCGGAGTTTGTCTTTTCTTTTGACCCTAATCCTGTTTGTGTTTGTTTTGTGCATCAGGCGCAGTTGTGTAGCCGTTGAGTTGTGCTGGTTAGCTGTTAAGGTGGCGTGTTGCTCTGCTGAATCCAGTATTCTCCAGAGCGCTCCTGTGACTACCAGTGAGCGGCCGCTGCAGTCTCCCTTTGTAAGACATGTGCCCCCCCCCCCCCAAAATGCGCTCATGGATGACAAATGTGACTTTCATTAAAGATTTGGTGTTTTGTCTAAAACTGCCTCCGTTCAATTTTTTTACTTTTTGGTGCATGATGAAAAATCAGTAAAAGTATTAATACTGTAACATTTAGACACTACACAAAACAACCAGTGACTTGATGCTAATATTTAGCAAAGTATTGATTGGTGTTTATGTTTTAGATTTAGTTACATTTAACAACCATATTAAAGGCTTTATTTAGGGTTATGCCTCAATGTCGCCATGTTCATATAATAGAGGGACCTCTGTATCCCGTCATCAAAAGGCCAAGTGACCTGTTTGGCACTGACTTTACAGCAAATACGGAATCTTCATTTATAAAGCCTTGCATTAAGAAACTGAGCCATTACATCCACATGCAACTGAATAATGTACTTACATTTGAAGGTTTGACTAGACAAAGAACTAAAAAAACCACTTACTCAAAGGGTTTGTCCAGGCCTGATGTTGCAAAGCACCCTACAAAATAAGTGGCCTCAGTCGCTCCACTCTCTAAAAGCTGATATTGAAGTTCACATCAGGTTGATTAGAAACAAACCCATTTATTTAGCATTTTTTATGAAGTACTGCATTATGTAAAATCAAGATTTGGAATGGGACAGAATCTAGGTCAGAAATAGAGGTTATAAGAGCTCTAATGCAGTCCAGTCTATGAAACCATGACAACACGCCACCATATGGAGACTCAACGTTTTATTGAAACACCTTGAAGTACAAAACAAAAAGTTACATGAAACTGCCTCCTTGTGGCACAAGACCTAAAAAGGATTTTTTAAAAAGGATATAAACAAAAAGGGGGAAGAGGAGGTTTGAGATGGGGGGGGGGCGTCATCACCACTCATCCCTGATGTGTGGAGCTGCAGTGGTGTGTCTTTGTGAGAGCCAGCCTGTCCCCCGGTGTCGTGGGGGAGCGGTGGAGTTACACAATCTCATGTTTGTCAGAGGTAATTCACGTGTTAGTTAGGAGCTGGTAGGGTGGCAAGGAAGGAGGGCAACAGCAGCACATAGGAGGGGGGGGTTAATGGCCTTCGCGGAGGGAGGGCTGCCAGCAGCTTCTAGAAACCGTGGACTTTGAGCTGCTCCTCCTTGGCCAGACCAATCTGAAGAAGAAAGCAGAGATCAATATATATAAAACATTAATAATAAAACATCTGGTCCGAAGCAGACAGACAGACACGGACCTCGATGAGAAACTGGCAGATATTCTTGCGCTGGTCTCCCTGAAGCTGGATCACTTCACCATACTCTGGGTGCTCAATCACTGTCCCATTGCATGCAAACTTCTGCAAAGACAAAACAATCGAGTCAGTGCCTGCAGGGGCTGAGCCCCCCCCCACCCCCCCATGCAGCAGGGAGTCATGAAATGCATTTCAACCCTCTGGACTCACCTTCTTGAAGGCCTTGACTAGCTTCTTCTTATCATAGTCGATGGCGATGCCCTGGACAGTGGTGAGGGTCTTCCTGCCGTTCCGCTGTTGGATTCTTATGTGGATATAGTCCTCTGTCCCGGCTGGGAGGCGGTCATCACCCTTAGTTGCATCAGCAAAGGGGTCTGCAGGAGAAGGATAGAGGTAACTACACAGCTCATATTCACATTCGGCAGAACGTGAACTGGGGATGTCCGGCCAAGGCCGGGCAGCGGGTCCAAGCCCAACGGAACCAACTACCAACCGGGAACGCACGTGAATCACCGTCATGACAGCGTTCGACTTGCGATAATTCACTGTGGCACCTCAAATGGTGCTAGCGGGTTCATCCGCTGTGCAGCGGCCATTTTCGCCTCTACGCCAACGCGTCGGAAGAATAAGCTAACTAGCGCAGTGAAGGCCTAATGGCGGCAGCTTGGGCCCAAGGCCTGCTAGTCTTTTGCAACGACCGACAAAAAGTTCCCCCAGGCAATTTTAGATCTGTGATGAACATTAATATCCAATCAAATGCTTTCGGAATTAGTGTAATAATGTACGAAAAGCGGTAAAAAAAAAAACCTCGACGTGTGGGAGAAGCGAGCGGTTAGCTTAGCTGCTACTCGCCCTTCCCCCACCTTGTCTGCCGGTTCGGTTCGATTATGACGACTTACCAAAAGTTTGGAGGTTCTGGATATCGGACATACGATAAGATTTGCTTTCCTTTCGGATAATAACTTGGTTAGCGAGCGGTTCGTTGACTGACTGTGACCTTTATGTCGTTTCTAGGTGTTCGCCTGTTCTCGGAGGACGGTGCTCGGCTTCAACGGCTCTCACAAAATGGAGCTCCTCGCAGTCTGCAGCTGGAAAACAAGTCTTTATAGCCCCGCCCCGAAACCTACGTCATTACGTAATTGACGTACGCAAGCGTCTTCTGCTACCGCGCCCCAATGTTGCTCAACTTTAGTTGAAATCTCACGTCATCCTGTCGCAATATAATGCACATCAGGAACATGACCAAAAATAAGTAAATAACACACGTGTACACAGTGGAAGTTATACATAATAATGCATTAATTATAAAATTTAATATAAAAAATAAGGTTCAAATAGTAGAAACCAGTGTGTTAACTTTCCACCTGCTACAAGTGTGAAATAGAAGAGCAATAACAGGAAAGCAAATGAATGAAGTTTTAAAAAAAGATGCTTACGAATTGAAATTTGTGAATGATTTTGGAACAGCACTAACAAGTAAAAAAGGCTCTGAGCACTTTATCTATCGGTGACTTAACATGAAAACACCACACGCATGGAAGTTAGTAAGATCTTCTCCTTCGCGCTACCGAGCTCGCTATTTTGTCCCATATAGGGCCACCGTACCCTTCCGAGTCTGCCTCCATGGCAACGCTGGTGCCGCCACAGCTAATCCCATTTGTTTTCAGGGGAAAAGCTTTTTTCAATCATAGTAAAGAAACAGCAAGATAATGTGACTTCACTTCAACTGTACCGGCGTTTGTTTGTATTGATCATGGTGCATCTGTGAGAACACAGAACGGTAAGATGTTGTTAGCTGCCATTGGAATGTAGCGTCAGCTAGCTAGAGCGCTAACTAGCTAACGTTAACTCAGTCACTAGGCCAACTTACTTTTTCCTGTGTAGTGTATTGGGAGCAGTATTGTTGAGCATTGTAAGAGTTGCATTTTAGAGAAGAAAGTGAAATACAGCAGACATATTTAGACTCAGAACATGTACCTCAGGGCAGTATGTGAGCACTTAGATTCAACATTTAAAAGAAATCACTGTTGTCCTCCTGCCAGAGATGTGAGCTGTGTGGTTCAAGACGACTTCTCACAAAGAGACAATGCCGGTAAGAAAGACCCCGTTTCGACCCACGGCTACTCGGTTCTGTGTACGTGTACCTCATGATCCTCCCGGTGCTCCCCAGGTGTTGCCTGTCTGGGAGCTTTCCATCCCGCTCCCAGCGGTGCTGATGATCACTCTGGGTCTCTACATGGTCGTCCTCGGGGTCGGGCTGTGGATCCGGTCATGTCTGAAGGTCAGAGCTCCAATTCACATTTAAACTCTCCTTTTTGAATAAATTATTAGCGTTTTCTTTAAATGATTTAACGCAACTCTAATCTCATCTCACAAAGAATCGCAGTGAGGATTGAAGGAAGCGGAGATTCTTCTCTTCTTAGTGTTTTATTTCGAATAGAAAATAACTATTGTCATGGGGAGACAGGTTCCTGTCACAGAGCTTTGCACATTTAAAGTGTTTGTTCTGGGGGTGACAGCCTGCCTCATGCCAGGTCACCTTCTAGTTCTGCACCTGTGTAAGTTTGGGCACAGACTCCTGCAGGTATGAATATCAATTTTGAGAAACTTTCAATGCATTTAGTCTGTTCCTTAATTCACCATCTGTGCAAACAGGAGGTCCAGAGCTGCCATGATGTTGAATCCATAAATGCTGCAGCTTGGGCTCTGATGTGTGTGTCTCTGTCTCCTTTGTCCCTCACAGGACCAATGTCCTGCAGAGTGCGTGGACTGCTGTCCCAACATCTCCCTCTGCGAGCGCTGCTTCCGCTTCGCACAAATGTTTGACTGTCGCCTGCCGACGGTTCGCTCGTGTCGGGCCGTTTCGTGTCCTTCTCCTACGGTGAGAAGCACCGCCGACAAATTGGGTTCATGTTCAATGTCTCTCTGTCCTTCTGTCTTTCGTCCGACCTGATGTGTCCCCTTCCCCCCTCCCCCGCAGTGTGCCGGATGTGACTGTGCCTGCACCTGTCAGCCTCCGGAGTGTGACTCGTGTAACTGCCTCTGCTTTGAGATCCGGATTAAGTAGCTGTGTGTGCGTGTGCGTTTGTGACCTTTCACCTTTGATAGAAGTTTGGAGAGGATTTTTTTCTGCCAAAACACCGTTAGCCGATCAGCGTGTCACATGCAGACGGCTCTTATTTATAATTTGTTTAATACGTTTTTTTTACAGATTATACAATACACATTGTGATATCATACTTTTTATGGAAAATGAATGAATTAAATAACCAAGCAGGATATGTTTATTTGTTTTTGTTTGGTCTGATCCAGTAAATTAAAAACCCCTTTGAATACAAGTCCCTGTGATCTCTAACCAGGAGATTTAAATGCACTGTGGTACTTTAAAAGACTTTCATATGAGCTGTTTATAATTATGTGTTGTCCTCCTTTTGATTGAACAGAGGGTCTGACTTATGTTCCTTATGAACTGAATGAACACTGAGCCTCTTACGCAAGAAAACACATCAGAAGATGAAAACAATGTCTTTTTATTTTGTAGATAATAAGCAAGTCCATGTTGAGGGTCTGGGAGTCGGACGGAGATCAGACGTCTCTTCATTAAAAGCAGAAGAAGTGTTTTCACATTCAATCTTCAGAGCGAATAACATAAAGGACATTTGTGTCTGTTAATGCGGCCTCAGGTAGATACGACACTTCAGATAATGTAAGGAAGATGATTGACAGGTAGATCATTGTCTGTTCTTCAGATCTAGTGAAGTAATAATCAATAGTAATGTAATCAATGAGTATGATCTCCCTTTAGATTTCAGAGCATTACGCTACATCATTATATTCTAAAATCAATCCAAATTATCACCAGAGCACAAATATCACGTAAAACAAAGTTTTCACCATTGTCTTCATGGTACTGAACTAAAAATAACAATAAAAACAGGTACATTTATTCAGTGCAACTTTCTTCATTTCAGACATCAAAATCTGTCCTTAGAACAAACAGAAGTGGTTTTATCTTTTAAGACAGACAGGAAGTGGATCTTTTGGTCCTTAGAAACAAAACTATATTTACTACGTCGGCTCGCGTCTGGCTTCATTACCCCCCTCCTCCCGGTCACAAAGGTTTCACCAGACTCACCAGTCAACATTAGCCTAACATAAGGAGGGTGGAGGCTCCTACAGGAAGAGGGGAAGACAAACGGAGAACACAAGCAGGTGGAGGAAGAAGAAGAAGGAGGGGGAGTGAGCAACGTGATCCCCGCTGGAGGCCGTGGTGTTGGTGGAGGCCGTGGTGTTGGTGGAGGGCGTGGTGTTGGTGGAGGGCGTGGTGTTGGTAGTGGAGGCGACGGAGGGTGACAAGAAGCCCACCGTCTCACGCAGAAATTTCTGGAAGCGGCTCAGCTTGGGGAACACCATCTGCAGAACTCGCGTCTGCCCGGTGGTGTTTCCAGAGGTTAACACCGCTGCCTGGAACCAGGAGCCATCCAGCTTACACATCAGTGGACCCCCAATGTCCCCCTGCACACACACACACACACACACACACACACACACACACACAGGTTCAGTCACATCTTCGATGCACGCTGATTGACAGGTCTCTAGGTCACTCCTCCTTAGTCCACAAATGGTCACTTCCTGTTAACTTGGCTTCGTAACATCAGGCCGCTCACTGCTTATTCACATTCTGTGTGCTCATGTATCTGCTGCGCAAAGGATTGTGGGTCAGAAGAGCAGGCTGGCTTGTGCCCGGATGCAAAGGAACATCCTGGTACCAAGTGTTGTGACACACTAAATCTTTTCCTTCCTCACTTCACGTCTCTCTACACTTCCTCAATAACAAAAAAGATAAGAGATTTTAAAACGTTTCAGATAAAAGAACGTTCACATAAGGACTCATTAAGCATCTCCATAAGGACGGGCCTGTCCCCTGTGGTCCCCCACCTGCTCCAGGGTGAAGGTCCCGGTACAGATGGTCTCTCCGGACGCCGACGCGTTCCCACAGTTCTCCACTGAGGTCTGGAACTCCTGCAGAACTTGTTCCACTGAGGATGAGAGAGACAAAGAGGTGAGAGATGAAACATCTGGATGAAGGATGGGAGGAGCCTCGTGGTCCTGGACTCACCTCCTCCTCGCCCGGCGTTCCATCCGGCGGCCCAGCACATGGAGCCCACGGCGAAAGTGCGTCCGTTGTCCAGGCAGATGGGCTGGATGTAGGAGGACAGGACGGGCCGGCGGGCCAGCTTCAGCACCGCCACGTTGGACCCGTTCAGGTTGCTCATGGTGATGTTGGTCACGTTGAGGGTCACCTCGAAGGGGTTGGACCCGTTCTGCTTCAGCCGGCCCAGCACCACGGTCCACTCGGACGGAGAGGGGGGGCTGCAGGAGGACGAGATGAATGATTGTTTAAGGACCGGTTCGGCCCCGTTAACCGGCCCACCTCCCTCGCTCTCACCTGGAGAAGCAGCCGGAGTCGCTCAGCACGGCGTCCTCGCCCACCAGGGTCCCGCCGCACACGTGGCTCCCGTTCTTCTGCAGGCTCGCCATCCAGGGCCACACCCCCGCCGAGGCCACGGAGCCCCCCCCCAACAGACGGGAGTTCAGGGAGGCGCTGCCGCAGACCACCGCTGGAGGAACAGCCAGAGGTCAGAGGTCAAGTTAACGATGATGCCACCTTTACTTGAACTCCATCGTATGGAAACATCTACAGCACATAGATATTTATACAAAGCGGTCTGGACTCACGTTGGGGCGCTGTGGTCGGGGGCGGAGGCAGGCCGGGGCAGGTGACGCTGAGGTCGCTGTCGGTGCCGGTGGAGGTGAAGACGATGAAGCCCGGCTGGTTGCTGGAGATCTGGCTGTTGATCCACGACTGGTACTGGGACACCCTGGTGTAGACTCCAGGGAAATTGGGCAAAGCACAACCTCTTCCAAAACTCACGATCCCCTCCTGGACCCAGACGCCGCCCTGCTGGCTCACCAGCGGACCGCCCGAGTCCCCCTGTGAGCAGAGAGGCATTCAGGATCACACCCTCTGCAGGGGGTCAAAGGGAATCAGCCAGCGGAGGGGATGAAGATGGTCACCTGACAGGAGTCCTTCCCTCCAGCACGCAGCCCGGCACAGATCATGTTGTCTGTGATTTGGCCCACTCTGTAGTCACAGTTGCACTGTCTGTTCCCCACGATGGGCACCTCCACCTCCATCAGGGCTTGTGGGAACGGAAGGGGAACTAGAGGCAGAAGATTCAGCTCAGTCACCAGAGGAGGACTGTTTGAGCAGCATCCCAGAGGAGACCAACTCTAAAGATGCATCTTCTGTAGTGACCACCAGGGGGCGACTCCTCTGGTCCTTCAGAAGTCTATGAGAAAATGACTCCACTCTCTTCATTTAGGAGGGTATGGTCTATTAGAACCCACGCAGACCGACAGGTAGCATCAGGTAGTTCTGCCCAAATAAACCACAAAGGTGCCGTTGAAGTGAAACTCCGCCTTTTGGTGGTATAGCACCTTTACCATCAGCACCGTTAAACCCCCCCCCCCCCCCCCCTCCAACCCACCTCCAGAGCCGATGGTGCCCCAGCCGGTGACCCAGGCGTTGATGCCGCTGTAGAAACTGCTGCCGGGTGACGCCAGGCAGACGGGCTGGATGAAGTTGGTGAAGGACACTGGCGAGGTCAGCTGGAGGAGGGTGATGTCGTTGTCGTTGGTTGCCGAGTTGTAATCGGGGTGATTGATGATTCTCAACACCGTCCTCGGCACCTCGTTGGGGTTGGAGGTCTGCTGGTTCTGGCGGCCCAGGTACACCACTAGGTTGTTGGTGCTGGGTCTGCAGAAAGAGGGAACGGAGCGCTAGAGCGTAGTGGGGGGGCAGAATCAGGAGAAGCTGCTGTGGTTGGGAGGGGGGGCTCACGGTTGGAAGCAGTGAGCAGCAGTCAGCACCCATTGATTGTTGATCAGCGACCCCCCACAGAAGTGACTCCCAGACTGTGTCAGACTGGCCTGCCAGGGCCAGCTGCCCTCAGGGGCCACCTGCCCCCCCACAATGCGAGTGTTGAGTGGGGCCCGACCGCAGACTGGGGGGGGGGGGGGGAACACAGTGAGCAGCAGCTTCATGGTTGGTGGTAAATAACCATGTTATCTACTGAATGGTTCCACATGTTTGTCATTGAAAACATTCATGTGACTCTAATATGAAACGTCAGCAAATTCAAAATGGCCGACTTCCTGTCAGATTAGGAATCTTTCTTTGAGGTTCAGTGAAGAAAAACATGGAACTTACCAGCGAGCTGTGAGAGGGACTCTGGAAAACAGGAAACAACAGCTCAGTTTTAATATCGCTACCAATGAGGTACTGACAGCTGATATCTAATCAATAGGAGGGTGATCAGCTGCTGGATCCATTGGTTCAAGGAGCAGAAGGATTCTTTTATCATCTGAACTAATGTCAGAACAGTGAAACATGTCCAAGCAGTTTTCTTGTTCCTTTGTGAGTCCAAATGTCACACCATTACAATAACACACAAAGTATTCACAGTATTCTGAAGGAACTGTGTAATGGCAAAATATTTCTAACTCTTCTAAATGCTTCATTGTATGACCAGTGTATTAATTGCAAGTGCTGGGATGTTGAGGCCATTGGAACAGAGCTGAAGTTTTTCACACTGATAAGATGTCTCCAGTGTCCTGGCTGTAGAGACTCAACAAGTAAGTTCACATGTGTTGAATGTAAGCAAGATGCCACCTGTAACTGAACTGAGGTATAAGATCGGCCATGATGTGAAGGGGGAAGGTTCTTGGCAGTCTACTGAGCACGTAGATGCTGTGACCTTTCTTCCCTTGCAAGGAAATAAACTGAGAAAGACATATTTGACTCAGGGCCTAAGGGTATTAGATAAGCAATTGGATGCAAGACAGCCCAGTGAGGTAAAGTATTGCACCAGATAAACTGTGATAAACCAATAAGTACTGTGATCTTATATGTTGTGTTGTAATTGAAGTGTACTAGTTATAAGATGAAGACAAACTATGTATACTATGTTATATTCACTCTTTGAGGCATAAAGGCAAAATGTTTCTTCATAGAATGCATTGGAATGTGAGGGAGAGATGAGACAGAGAGGGGTTTCAGATTCACACATGGCAGTTCACACCTGGATGTGAAAAGGCTGGACCAGGAGGAGATACATTAAAGAAGGAGCCAATGAAATTCGAATACACCCAAAAGACGGCCCCCCGAGAGCTTTTGAATCATCGAACCGGGACAGGAAGAGTTAGAATTTTCTGCAGCCGTTCTGATAAGTTACCTTTGACCTCGTCGGAGAATTCTCTATTTTGCGAATATATTACTATTCACATTGTACTTCACTTTGTAATTGTAGGCCTTACTCTTTGTTTAGTTATTAAATACTTTTTGATTTTTAAAAGTTCGAGCCAGGTGACTCTTTTGATTCATCGTAGCGTGATCTTCCTCAAGGGGCTTCAGAACCCAACATTGTCTGTGCACAAACTTCCACCACAACTGCAGTCTCACATTTCTAAACACTAGGGCCGGGACTTTAGCGTGTTAATTACGATTAATTAATTACAATGTGAATTAAGATTAATTAATTACACAAAAAAGAACACATTAAACATTTTTTACGCATTTTTACACTTATTTTTTGCACCGCGGAACGTTTCTCACTGGATGAGTTTCGGGGGGACCGATTATACTGGAGCACCAACTAGCGTCCATGACTTCAGACAACAACAAACCACAGTGAACATGAACGAAGAAGCTGACGAGACCGTGTCGGGTGGCCCCGTGAATGGGAAATCTTCTTATAATAAACACACGGATGGAAGCGTCGATAAGAGCGTGGTTGTGTGCAAGCTGTGCAACAAGGAATTCACATCGAGCCTCAAGTATCACCTCAACGCAACACAATTAGCAGCTAGCGTGGACGTACAAGGACCCACACCCAACCCACACTGCACCAGATGACTGGTTTAAGGACCAGGGTAACTAAGTCCACGTCTGACAAAATAACCAATGTTCTGAATGTACTTGAAAGTATTGGTCTACTTAAAAAAACATAGTTTACAGAAGGTCTACTTACCTATAGGCTACCTGAATTTCTGAAAGTACTATATTTCTAAATATGCTATTTCTACTCTTGTCTGCTGGAATTGGTTGAACAAAAATAAAAATCCATGTGAAAAAAAATACTTCTCGCTGTTCTCAGGTCAAATATTTATGCAATTAAAATGCGATTCATTTCGATTAATTAATTACAAAGCCTCGGGTCCCGGCCCCACTAAACACACATACAGTATATGTATGTAGTATTCATGATATATGTGTCTAATCTATACTGTGTATTTCCTGGTCTTATGTCCTAAGTCCTCTTCATGCATCCCATGTTTCTCATGAGGATCAATAATCAAACACACGTGTTGTTGTCTCATGGACTCAGTGGAAGTGTCTCTAACGTTGTCCCCTCGGACGCTAGGACGTCCACGAGCCAAGGGACACGTGTTTGTTGTCACCTTTAGTGATGGATAGAGGAGCTCTCCACGTATATATCTTTTTTCTATGATAAGTAAGGAATGTCTTGTGGGGAGAGACAGACAAAGACATTTCTCTCCGTGTCCACACATAGATAAAATGTGTTGACACAGACGTCTCACACCTGAAGGTTTAAACCTGCTATACTGAGACAGTACAAGATGCTCTGACTTTATACTACTGGTATTGTTATTATGTTATGTACGTGTACTACTGGTACTGCTGCTTATTACACAAGGTGACGTAGGTCAGTTAATCCATTTCTGTAGAACAACATTTGCCCAGGCTGCCGTTTCGGAGAAAAGGGGCAAAATTATGGAATTCCCTGCCAGACCATCTTAAATGTGTCTTGTGTGGCGTCATTACATGTCGACGTTCTTGTCAAGTAAGTCTGTTTCGTGTTTTCAAGTCCAGGTCCCTGTTTTAGTCTGTGTTTTTGGCTCCTTCCGGTCCTTTTTTGGTTGGAGGGATTTTGAGTTTGAGTTTTGACTATTAAAGTCCTTTTATTTTTCAACACTACTCCGCGTCTGAGTCCTCCCTCCTTGCCCTCGCACCCGCGTCCTGACACCGACATTAGCCACCTTAAAAAAAACCCACCAAACACCAATTCAGGAACAACGCTGTTTTCATATTTAGTCTATACACTATCCTCTCTGTGTATAATTCTAGACCTCATCTGTCCTCTCCCATTGTATCTCTTTTTTTTTAAATGTTAATGTTAAAACTGTATTTTTTATTTATTTTTATCAAAAATCCCTACTAGGGACAAGTGTCGTGAATTAGCTTTAGCTAAAAACACTATAATACTCACATCAGATGACTTAAAGTTTTATCTATGTTATTTGTATCTGTCCTTATCTAATAATAATAATAATTCTCCTTTGATCAATGTGCTCGTTATTGTGAAAACAAATCTGCTTTTAACATTCATTCATCTTATCAACAATAATTCTAGTAGAAATAATACTAATTGTTATTCCTTAACCTCATGTTCTTTACAGAGAATAAATGTCGGTCTTTAGAGACCTGACACCTTTGTCACCTTCACATCTCATTTTCATACGTCCATTCATACTTAATAAAAGCGGTGCTCAGGATCCGCAGGTGTCATGCCTTCACTCGAGCCTTGTGGTGTGGAGCCGTGACGTGATTGGTCATGTGTGTGCCTTCTTACCTGGAGTCAGCGCGTTCAGCAGGGTTGCCACGGCGATCACTTTGTAGAGAGCCATGACTGAAAGATGCTCCTCACCAGGTGTGCTTCTGCATAAATAGGCTTCTTTGCTCCTCCTCCATCACATGGACACCTGACCGAGGACACGCCCCTTGCCCCACCTGTTTCTTTCCATCAACAGCTATGGAACATTTACTGAAGCAATCTTTTGGCTTCCTCTCTGCTCTGGCAAGAAAATAATCCACAGCCGGGAACTCTGCTCAGACCAGTTTGGTTTATTTTCTTCTTATCTTTTAATTAAAACGAGAAATGCTGATGTTCCTGGAAGGTGTTCAGACCTGATGCAAAGATAAAGGATTCTTCGTTGTTGTTGTTGTTGGACTGCTTGAAGGCATTTCAAGTATTTTTCATAGAATCTTATGTTGGAATGCTGCTTTAGCGTTTCAGCTTCACAGCTGTTCTTGAAATCTTTATTTCAACATCTTCGATTTTTTCCATGACATCTTTCAACAACTGCTATTAAAACCATTCAAATAATAAAATATTCACCTCCGTCTTCAATTCCTGGACTACATCTTCGATATCACATCACATGTCATTTAGCTGACGCTTTTATCCAAAGCGACTTACAATAAGTGCATTTCCACATAGAGATACAACCTCAGAAGAACAAGTAACAAGAAAGTACAATTTTCATCAAATAAGCAGTTTCGAAACATGTCATAGAAAAGTGCCATTATAAGTACAACTTAAGTGCTACAATATGTTAGTGCTACAGTTAGTGTTTTATTCAAGGTAGAGTCTAAAGAGGCGTGTGACTTGAGTTTTTTGCAGAAGATGTAGAGGCTCTCTGCGGTCCTGATGTCATCAGAGAGCTCATTCCACCATCTGGGAGCAGGACAGCAAAGAGTCACAATCTCACCGAGTGCTTTTCTCTCAGTGAGGGAGGAACAAGCCGCTTGGCAGATGCAGATCGGAGTGTGCGGGTTGGGATGTAGGGTTTCACCATGTCCCGGATGTAGACTGGACCCGATCCATTCACAGCATGGTACGTCAGTACCAATGCTTTGAACTGGATGCAGCCACTGGTAACCAGTGAAGAGAACGGAGAAGTGGTGTGGGAGTATTTCAGAAGGTTGAAGACCAGTCGAGCTGCTGCATTCTGGATAAGCCGCAGTGGTCGTATGGCGGTACCTGGGAGACCCGCCAGGAGAGAGTTGCAGTAGTCAAGGCGGGAGATGACAAGCGCCTGAATCAGTACCTGTGCCTATTCTCCTGATGTTGTAGAGCGTGTATCTACAGGATCGTGTTGTCGCTGTGACGTTGGCAGTCAGGGAGAGTTGGGAGTCAAGTGTCACGCCGAGGTTCCTGGCGTGACACTGCTCTACCACTAACTTTACTCTAAATCCACTTCTACTTCGTCTCTGAACACTTCTTCATCTCCTACTCTCTTCTACTCTGTATAACCAACGACCCCATTAAGTGTACACTAGATTTTTATGTTTATGTTTATAGCTCTGCATTATTTAATGTGAATTTCATCTGTTGCCTAATTTATTACCAAATAGTACCAGGCCTGGCCATAAGCCACCCTCTGTATAGCGCTTTATTAAAGCAATAAGGTTGGTACTTTATAAAAAGGCTGTACTTTATCGTCCAATAATGTAACAGTTCGAGGGTGTAGTTAGGCCTGACGCGCAGTGGAGCAAAACACTGAGCTTTTACACACACATGTGAAGGCCATCCTGAATGGCAGGTATAAAATATTGCAAGCCAAACTGAGATAAGAACCAAGATTAAGATGGGGGTTTCCTTTGTTTGAGCATTTGTGTGAAAGCATGTTGGACGGACCTCCTTTCTTCATACACAGGGGCAAAAGGAGACTTTTGAATCACCCTGCTATGTTATTACATATTTTACCACTTCATTTCCCAACTTTCTGAAGAAGGCAAGAGTTAACCCACTTTTAAAGAATTCCCACCCTCAACCCTTCTGTGTGCGTGTGTGTGTGTGGTTCAAGGAGACTGTTAAGGTTGTTAAGATCCGGTCATTTCCAATGTCCAGAACTCCATGCCTAACGTAAACAATGAAAAAAGTGTGTGAGCTCTTCCCCCTTATCTTACACATCTGCTGCTGGTTGACCCGCTGACCTTGCTTCCTTAGTCAGGACAGAAACAGCTCCCATATATGCAACACAAGAAGCTTCTGTCTATAAGTATGTTATCTAGGTCTTAATGGCATTAGTTAGAGCATCCCTCTTCCGCCACATGTCTGGCCCAGCTAACACATCCTGCTTGACCACCGACCTTGAATTCTTCAGCAGAACAAGGCAATGATTTTCCTAACTCAACCCTAAGAAAAAAGCTTTTGATTATCAACTGGTCACCACGCTGATCCAGATATAATCACTGTGTGTGTGTGTGTGTGTGTGTGTGGTTCAAGGAGTCTGTTAATGTGTTAATGGTGATAAATTGTTTTTGCCAGAAGATGGTTCACAGACAGTATGAGCAGACCGGAAAATACGTCATTGATGTGTTATAGCCCACACCCACAATACTAGGTTTTGGGAAGTTTTCAAACTACTTTAGCAGTACCAGATCCTACACTTTGCGAGTGCCAGACCTGGTGAGAGACAGCGTGTCTGCTGTTATTGACCAAGCCATCGCCGAAGCGCCTGAAGGCAGCGTTCTCAATGTTGTTTTACGCGGTCCTTCGCTGGCTAGCGATGTGCAAGCAGTTCTCCGAGCAGACGACTCCTACAACGTAGATCTGTTTATGGAACAAATAGCCCAAGTGGTGCAAAGTAATGATGACACTATATCGGATGACGAATTGGAAATTGTGGTCTCAGTGGCCGGAAATAGAAGTGGCGGTTTAAAGCTAGGGAATGTCCCTTATGATCAGATATTATCTCTGATCATATAGGGGGCAATCTGTACACACCAAACAACAGGGATAATAATCTCTGTTTCTCTATTTGTCTAGCACATTTTAACCATCCAGACGAGGACGCAATTTATAAATTAAGATTTGCATTACAATTACACAACTCTTTGAATTTTGACCCCAATCACAAGGTCTCATTCGCCGATGTAGGTGTTTTTGAAAGGCATCTGGGATTGAAAATCATAATCTTCCACCATACTGCAGGACGTAAGCGTCTGCAATGTTTCAAAACACATGACACACCCCACCCTCCGACAGTTTGGTTATATTTACACAATGACCATTACCACATGATTCTAAACAAGACAGCCTTTTTTGGGGCTTCATATGTGTGTCAGTATTGCTACGAGACATATGAGGTACGCATGCACCACAACTGTAAACAACTGTGCAACGTCTGTTATACAACAGAGTGTCGAACACACGCAACCAAAACACAGAAATGCAACGACTGTAAACGTATATGTAAATCAAAATATTGTTTCGATCAACACAAGCATCCAGAAGCAGTACACTCCGTCGTGCCATGCACAACTATGAAATATTGCGAGGCCTGTGGAAAAACACACTATGCCGGTAAAAAACCCCACACGTGCAAATCGAGCGTTTGTTTACACTGCAAGGCGCCCCGGTTGGAGGGTGAGGACGAGCACAAATGCTTCATACCCATTGAAAGAAGGAGCCCCAAACAGCATACATTTTGTATGACTTTGAGACACGATTTCACGGTGGTAAACACGAGGCGAATTATGTATGTGCGATGGATCTCGAGGGGGACAAATGTTGTTTCAGCACTTTAAAATGCGTGGACAACTTTGTGAGACGCTATAGGAGGTCCAAATACCGGGGTTATACATTCATAGCCCACAACGCATCTGGTTTCGACAACTATATTGTGTTGGAGTATTTTGTAAAACAGAAGATAACGCCCGAGGTGGTCATGAGAGGGAGCCGTGTCATCCTGATGTATGACAAGGCATACCAACAGAGATGGGTAGACTCGTTTAGTTTTCTGCCTATGCGTTTGTCGAAAACACCAGCGGCTTTGGGGTTTGAGGATCTGGAAAAAGGTTATTTTCCACACAAGTTCAACACAAGGGCAAACGAACGCTATGTTGGCAAATACCCAGACCCGTCATACTACGGATATGAGGCCATGTGCGACGCTGAAAAAACTTCCTTCATGCGCTGGTACACCACTGTTTGTGGCGAAAAATTTGATCTCCAGGCAGAGCTTCGCCGCTACTGTGTAAACGACGTAGAGGTGTTGCGGAGAGCGTGCACCGTTTACCGCGAAACATTCTTAGAATGTACGCAGCTTGACCCTTTTTCTTTCACCACGTTGGCATCGAGTTGTATGGGGGTGTTCAAAACATTGTTTCTCCCCAGGGACACTGTGGCTCTGACACACGAGGGAGCCTACACGAGGCAGAATAAGACATATTCTGATGTTTCCATGCAGTGGCTTTAATACGTGTCCCACACGGAGAATATAGAGATCAGACACGCACTCTGCCACGGGGAGCAAAAGTTTTCTCCGTTCTATGTGGACGGCTACAATACGGAAACAAACACTTGTTATGAGTTTGCCGGTTGTTTTTTCCATGGTTGTGTCAAATGTCATGTACAGAGCGTAGGAATCTGACTCTGTTAGAGTTGATATATAAATCCCCACCCCGTGTGAGGAGAGTCATTGTGGCTAATGCAAACGGAGATTTTATCAAAGCGCTGTGTGAGATCGCC
The DNA here is from genome assembly GCF_949316345.1 of Pungitius pungitius. Taxonomy (NCBI): domain Eukaryota; kingdom Metazoa; phylum Chordata; class Actinopteri; order Perciformes; family Gasterosteidae; genus Pungitius; species Pungitius pungitius. Next base: position 660,445 of record NC_084911.1, read on the forward strand.
CTCAATGTGTTACGGGGCAACATTCCCTTAACCGCCAAACAGTTTGTACTTTTAAAGAAGAAGAAGAATCTCATCAGACTGGTAACCGATAAAAAGATCAGACTTGACAAGAAGAAAAAGACACTCAATCAGACGGGGTGGGGATTTATATATCAACTCTAACAGAGTCAGATTCCTACGCATGCGTGACGACATTTTGTATCACCTCTTTGGTTTTTTAGGCATATACACCACCTGTTGTTCTGCTAGCAAACCCGTTGTAAATTGCGTCCTCGTCTGGATGATTAAAATGTGCTAGACAAATAGCACATTCTTTTGTGTATTTCTTCATACGTGGCAGTGACGTAGTGCTCACTTATACAATCGTAATCGCTGCAATGGATATGGGATGCATTTTTGAACAATTTCAACAATATCAGCAAATGTGTGACGACTCAAGTGACGGAGGCAGACAACACCTGCCTGCCGGGGGAAAACAAACACGCACCCGTAGCCAAACCAGTAGGTTCAAAAACCAGTAGTTCAAAAACCAGTAGGCACGTAACACCGTCACTGAAAAATGGGTTCTCGTTTCAGACTTTACGAGCAAATACAGGATCCCTTTGAGTTAAATTCTAAAGCCTCGCATTAAGACGTACATCCCTTTATGTAAGACTCTGCGCTACTTGCAGGTCGCTGTGTTGTGCCAGATCCTCAATAAAGTTTACCCATTGTCACGGTTTGGCTTCGCTTCCGGTTTTAGTTTGAAGTTTCATGTCTCTTGTGGTCCTGGGTTAACTTCACTTCCTGCCTTGTCTTGTGATTGCGTGATTGATTCCACCTGTGTCCAATCACCTGCACCTCCCTTGTGTATTTAAGCCCTGTGTGCCAGTTGTCCTTTGTCGCGTCATTGTCCATGTCAGTCCTCGTTGGTGCACGTTCTGCTTGAGTTTTGTTTGAATAAATAGCACTTTGTCGGAAGACCCTGCGTCTGAGTCCTGCCTGCCTGCCTGCCTTCAACCTGCACCAGCCGATCGTGACAGAATGACGCGACCATGGAAGGACTCAGCAGGGTTCGATTGGGTACACCCAATATTGGGAGCCCGAGTCACCTTTGCGGGTTCCCGCAGGAATCCAAAGGTGGTTCGGCGGGGCGCTTGCCCCCCAGCCACTCACGAGCCCTGGTTCCCGGACCTTGAGACCCGACAGCGGCGGCGCCGTCCAAACCGTCCGTCTCCGCCCGTCCTGGTTCCAAGACCCCCGTTTCAGCCCGAGTGGGCCCCAAGATGCCCGTTTCAGCCCGAGTGTGCCCCAAGACGCCCGTCTCCGCCCGAGTGGGCCCCAAGACGCCCGTCTCCGCCCGAGTGGGCCCCAAGACGCCCGTCTCCGCCCGAGTGGGCCCCAAGACGCCCGTCTCCGCCCGAGTGGGCCCCAAGACGCCCGTCTCCGCCCGAGGGGGCGCCGAGACGCCCGTCAGCGCCCGTTCCGGCCCCCAGAGTCCAGTCTCCGCCCGTTCCGGCCCCCAGAGTCCAGTCTCCGCCCGTTCCGGCCCCCAGAGTCCAGTCTCCGCCCGTTCCGGCCCCCAGAGTCCAGTCTCCGCCCGTTCCGGCCCCCAGAGTCCAGTCTCCGCCCGTTCCGGCCCCCAGAGTCCAGTCTCCGCCCGTTCCGGCCCCCAGAGTCCAGTCTCCGCCCGTTCCGGCCCCCAGAGTCCAGTCTCCTGGCCCGTCCCCACGGCCCCTGATCGTGCCCCCTCCCTCCCATCCCTTGGTCCTCTCCCCCCCACCCCTGGGGGCCGTCTGGGATCCGGCCCTTGAGGGGGGGGTGGGGTCAGGGGTTGGGCCGCCGCACTGCTCGGCGCCCCCCGCCACGACGACGCCGGAGCCGCACTGCTCGGCGCCCCCCGCCACGACGACGCCGGAGCCGCACTGCTCGGCGCCCCCCTCCACGACGACGCCGCAGCCGCACAGCTCGGCGCCCCCCGCCACGACGACGCCGCAGCCGCACTGCTCGGCGCCCCCCGCCACGACGACGCCGGAGCCGCACTGCTCGGCGCCCCCCGCCACGACGACGCCGGAGCCGCACTGCTCGGCGCCCCCCTCCACGACGACGCCGCAGCCGCACAGCTCGGCGCCCCCCGCCACGACGACGCCGGAGCCGCACTGCTCGGCGCCCCCCGCCACGACGACGCCGGAGCCGCACTGCTCGGCGCCCCCCTCCACGACGACGCCGCAGCCGCACAGCTCGGCGCCCCCCGCCACGACGACGCCGGAGCCGCACTGCTCGGCGCCCCCCGCCACGACGACGCCGGAGCCGCACAGCTCGGCGCCCCACGCCACGACGACGCCGGAGCCGCACAGCTCGGCGCCCCAAGCCACGACGACGCCGGAGCCGCACTGCTCGGCGCCCCCCGCCACGACGCACGGCCGCCGGCCCGGCAGACCCCCCGAGACCCTGAGGCCCGGCCGCCGACCCGGCAGACCCCCCGAGACCCGGAGGCCCGGCCGCCGACCCGGCAGACCCCCCGAGACCCGGAGGCCCGGCCGCCAACCCGGCAGACCCCCCGAGACCCTGAGGCCCGGCCGCCGACCCGGCAGAACCCCCGAGACCCCGAGGCCCGGTCGCCGACCCGGCAGACCCCCCGAGACCCCGAGGCCCGGTCGCCGACCCGGCAGACCCCCTGAGCACCCCACGCCTGGCCGCCGCCCCGGCAGGCCGCCGGACCTTAGCTGTCGGGTCCCCACCCTCCCTCCCCTTGTCTGATTTTTTCCGGTTCTGCTCCCCTTTAGGACCGTCTGGAATTCGGTCCTTGAGGGGGGGGTTCTGTCACGGTTTGGCTTCGCTTCCGGTTTTAGTTTGAAGTTTCATGTCTCTTGTGGTCCTGGGTTAACTTCACTTCCTGCCTTGTCTTGTGATTGCGTGATTGATTCCACCTGTGTCCAATCACCTGCACCTCCCTTGTGTATTTAAGCCCTGTGTGCCAGTTGTCCTTTGTCGCGTCATTGTCCATGTCAGTCCTCGTTGGTGCACGTTCTGCTTGAGTTTTGTTTGAATAAATAGCACTTTGTCGGAAGACCCTGCGTCTGAGTCCTGCCTGCCTGCCTGCCTTCAACCTGCACCAGCCGATCGTGACACCCATGGTCATGAAGACTCATTTAACGTTACGTGGACTTTGAATGTCGCTTAATACCCAACTGAGATCGGCTTGTGCCGCTGTGAAAAAGGATCCTTCCACCGACGCTACTGCGGTTATTCCTGCATGTCCTGTCGGGTTTATGCGTCTGCGCGCTCCGTTAAAGCCGCTGCCCCCCCCCACTACGATACAGCGGCTCATCTGCCTCTTCAAGCGCGTTCCTGGATTCAAAACTCCGCCAATCACTGCTAACAGCTTGTCGAAGGATCTCAGCATCATTAAATGAATTCAAAACTAGAAGAAGAGGCGTATTGTGAGCGGCTGTACGCTCTCGTTTAACTTCCGCTTAGTTCATGTCCAACACAGTCTGTTAATGTACAAATGTCAGCTGTCTAACACGGAATCTTACAGACACAAACCACACTGATGACATGAAGAAGAGTTAAAGCCCCGTTATTATTGGACATGTTTACAATCCAAAGCCGAAGGTGTTTGGGTGCTCGCTCCTTTAGCTTGACGCACGCTCCTGATCTTGAATCTAGAATCGATTGCTCTTCCTTAGTGTCCCGCATGTTGGTGTGCAAAGGTTGAATTTTTTGGGGTTGAATATTGTGGCCTCCATTTCGAATATTTCAACTTTTTTTTTTTAGGTTGAATTTTTTTGCGGTGTTTTAATGTTGAAAAACATTCAGGTACATAATTTCAATGCATAAATATTCAGTGCTAGAAATTCAATCAACTTTTTATTTCAACCCCCGATGGCACAGATTTACTTCCATACGTCTCTTCATTAAAAGCAGAAGAAGTGTTTTCACATTCAATCTTCAGACCGAATAACATAAAGGACATTTGTGTCTGTTAATGCGGCCTCAGGTAGATACGACATTTCAGATAATGTAAGGAAGATGATTGACAGGTAGATCATCGTCTGTTCTTCAGAAGTAGTAATCAATAGTAGTGTAATCAATGAGTATGATCTCCCTTTAGAATTCGGAGCGTTACGCTACATCATTATGTTCGAAAAATCAATCCAAATCATTACCAGTGCACAAATATCACATATAACAAAGATTTCACCAATAACAATAAAAAATAAAAAATAACAATAAAAACAGGGACATTTATTCAGTGCAGCTTAATTCTTCATTTCAGACATCAAAAGTAGTAGTTTTATTTTAAGAACAGACAGGAAGTGAAGGTGATAGAGTGAGGTCACGAGGGGTTTCCAGATGACTCAGCTCGACTCAGCAGTCAACATTAGCCTAACATAAGGAGGGTGGAGGCTCCTACAGGAAGAGGGGAAGACAAACGGAGAACACAAGCAGGTGGAGGAAGAAGAAGAAGGAGGGGGAGTGAGCAACGTGATCCCCGCTGGAGGCCGTGGTGTTGGTGGAGGCCGTGGTGTTGCTGGAGGCCGTGGTGTTGGTGGAGGGCGTGGTGTTGGTAGTGGAGGCGACGGAGGGTGACAAGAAGCCCACCGTCTCACGCAGAAGGTTCTGGAAGCGGCTCAGCTTGGGGAACACCATCACGGGTGCTCGCGTCTGCCCGGTGGTGTTTCCAGAGGTTAACACCACTGCCTGGAACCAGGAGCCATCCAGCTTACACATCAGTGGACCCCCAATGTCCCCCTGCACACACACACACACACACACACACACACAGGTTCAGTCCACAAATGGTCACTTCCTGTTAACTTGGCTTCGGAGCATCAGGCCGCTCACTGCTTATTCACAGTCTGTGTGCTCATGTATCTGCTGCGCAAAGGATTGTGGGTCAGAAGCAGTGTTGGGAAAGTTCACTTTCTACACGAACTAGTTCAAAGTTCAGTTCACAAATTTTAAAATGAACTTGTTCAGTTCATAGTTCAAACTTCAAAATATTTGAACTAAGTTCACAGTTCCAACTAGTTCAGTTCTTTTTTTTCCATATGTTGCTGCAAGCTATTATTTTTCAAAATTATTGCCACAGTGCATATAGAACCACAGACAGCAATTATTTTATCAGTTTTAAAAACTGAAGCTATGCATCAGATTTAATCTTCATATCTAATTTTGAATCCTTATCCAACCAGGGTTTACATTAGCATTGAGGGGATTGTTGATTTAACGTTGCTGTCCATTCACGCCACACTAGCAGCAGCTGCAGCGTTCACCCCTACAGTACATTCTCAAACACATGCTGCTTCAATGGTCTTTTTTAAATAAGGAATAAAAACACGACAGTTATCATTAAGGTGCAAATGTTTGCAAAGAAAGGTCAGATTCCTCCCATCCTCACCGACCTTGTCAGTAACTTCATAAAACTCATTTAAAAGATTATACGCCGTCTCTTTGCTACACGCAACTGTCGCCTCCATGCATTTCTTTTTTATGATGACGCATGCGATCGGGTGTTTTTTCCGCTACTTATTATTATTATTACGGTGTGTTTTCTATAGAAGTCTGGCACCCTATTTGAACGATGTTAACCTGAAAGAACGAGTTCACAGTGACGTTCATGGGGCATTAATACAGTACGTTCAGTTCACATTCACCCAAAATATCAACGAGTTCATGAACTATTGTTCAATGAACGCGTTCAGGCACAACACTGGTCAGAAGAGCAGGCTGGCTTGTGGCCGGATGCAAAGGAACATCCTGGTACCAAGTGTTGTGACACACTAAATCTTTTCCTGCCTCACTACACGTCTCTCTACACTTCTTTATTCATAAAAAATATAAGAGATTTTAAAACGTTTCAGGTAAAAGAACGTTCACATAAGGACTCATAAAGCATCTCCATAAGGACGGGCCTGTCCCCTGTGGTCCCCCACCTGCTCCAGGGTGAAGGTCCCGGTACAGATGGTCTCTCCGGACGCCGACGCGTTCCCACAGTTCTCCACTGAGGTCTGGAACTCCTGCAGAACTTGTTCCACTGAGGATGAGAGAGACAAAGAGGTGAGAGATGAAACATCTGGATGAAGGATGGGAGGAGCCTCGTGGTCCTGGACTCACCTCCTCCTCGCCCGGCGTTCCATCCGGCGGCCCAGCACATGGAGCCCACGGCGAAGGTGCGTCCGTTGTCCAGGCAGATGGGCTGGATGTAGGAGGACAGGACGGGCCGGCGGGCCAGCTTCAGCACCGCCACGTTGGACCCGTTCAGGTTGCTCATGGTGATGTTGGTCACGTTGAGGGTCACCTCGAAGGGGTTGGACCCGTTCTGCTTCAGCCGGCCCAGCACCACGGTCCACTCGGACGGAGAGGGGGGGCTGCAGGAGGACGAGATGAATGATTGTTTAAGGACCGGTTCGGCCCCGTTAACCGGCCCACCTCCCTCGCTCTCACCTGGAGAAGCAGCCGGAGTCGCTCAGCACGGCGTCCTCGGCCACCAGGGTCCCGCCGCACACGTGGCTCCCGTTCTTCTGCAGGCTCGCCATCCAGGGCCACACCCCCGCCGAGGTCACAGAGCCCCCCCCCAACAGACGGGAGTTCAGGGAGGCGCTGCCGCAGACCATCGCTGGAGGAACAGCCAGAGGTCAGAGGTCAAGTTAACGATGGTGCCACCTTTACTTGAACTCCATCTCTATCTCGTATGGAAACATCTACAGTACATAGATATTTATACAAAGCGGTCTGGACTCACGTTGGGGCGCTGTGGTCGGGGGCGGAGGCAGGCCGGGGCAGGTGACGCTGAGGTCGCTGTCGGTGCCGGTGGAGGTGAAGACGATGAAGCCCGGCTGGTTGCTGGAGATCTGGCTGTTGATCCACGACTGGTACTGGGACACCCTGGTGTAGACTCCAGGGAAATTGGGCAAAGCACAACCTCTTCCAAAACTCACGATCCCCTCCTGGACCCAGACGCCGCCCTGCTGGCTCACCAGCGGACCGCCCGAGTCCCCCTGTGAGCAGAGAGGCATTCAGGATCACACCCTCTGCAGGGGGTCAAAGGGAATCAGCCAGCGGAGGGGATGAAGATGGTCACCTGACAGGAGTCCTTCCCTCCAGCACGCAGCCCGGCACAGATCATGTTGTCTGTGATTTGGCCCACTCTGTAGTCACAGTTGCACTGTCTGTTCCCCACGATGGGCACCTCCACCTCCATCAGGGCTTGTGGGAACGGAAGGGGAACTAGAGGCAGAAGATACAGCTCAGTCACCAGAGGAGGACTCTTTGAGCAGCATCCCAGAGGAGACCAACTCTAAAGATGCATCTTTTGTAGTGACCACCAGAGGGTGACTCCTCTGGTCCTTCAGAAGTCTATGAGAAAATGACTCCACTCTCTTCATTTAGGAGGGTATTGTCTATTAGAACCCACGCAGACCGACAGGTAGCATCAGGTAGTTCTGCCCAAATAAACCACAAAGGTGCCGTTGAAGTGAAACTCCGCCTTTTGGTGGTATAGCACCTTTACCATCAGCACCGTTAAACCCCCCCCCCCCCCCCCCCTCCAACCCACCTCCAGAGCGGATGGTGCCCCAGCCGGTGACCCAGGCGTTGATGCCGCTGTAGAAACTGCTGCCGGGTGACGCCAGGCAGACGGGCTGGATGAAGTTGGTGAAGGACACCGGCGAGGTCAGCTGGAGGAGGGTGATGTCGTTGTCGTTGGTTGCCGAGTTGTAATCGGGGTGATTGATGATTCTCGACACTGCCCTCGACACCTCGTTGGGGTTGGAGGTCTGCTGGTTCTGGCGGCCCAGGTACACCACTAGGTTGTTGGTGCTGGGTCTGCAGAAAGAGGGAACGGAGCGCTAGAGCGTAGTGGGGGGGCAGAGTCAGGAGAAGCTGCTGTGGTTGGGAGGGGGGGCTCACGGTTGGAAGCAGTGAGCAGCAGTCAGCACCCATTGATTGTTGATCAGCGACCCCCCACAGAAGTGCCTCCCAGACTGTGTCAGACTGGCCTGCCAGGGCCAGCTGCCCACAGGGGCCACCTGCCCCCCCACAATGCGAGTGTTGAGTGGGGGCCGACCGCAGACTGGGGGGGGGGGAAACACAGTGAGCAGCAGCTTCATGGTTGGTGGTAAATAACCATGTTATCTACTGAATGGTTCCACATGTTTGTCATTGAAAACATTCATGTGACTCTGATATGAAACGTCAGTTCAAAATGGCCGACTTCCTGTCAGATTTTAGAATTTCTTTTAAAGTTTAGTAAAGAAAAGCACGTAACTTACCAGCGAGCTGTGAGAGGGACTCTGGAAAACAGGAAACAACAGCTCAGTTTTAATATCGCTACCAATGAGGTACTGACAGCTGATATATAATCAATAGGAGGGTGATCAGCTGCTGGATCGATTGGTTCAAGCAGTTTTCTTGTTCCTTTGTGAGTCCAACGTCACACAAGTACAATAACACACAAAGTATTCACAGTATTCTGAAGGAACTGCAGTCTCACATTTCTATACACACATATATTTATGTAGTATTCATGATATATGTGTCTAATGTATACTGTGTATTTCCTGGTCTTATGTCCTAAGTCCTCTTCATGCATCCCATGTTTCTCATGAGGATCAATAATCAAACACACGTGTTGTTGTCTCATGGACTCAGTGGAAGTGTGTCCAACCACGTTGTCCACTCGGACGCTAGGACGTCCACGAGCAAAAGGACACGTGTTTGTTGTCACCTTGATTGATGAATAGGGGACGGCGAGTCCTCCTCAGACCGGTTCTACAGAGCAGAGCTGTCCAAGTGTTTATCTAGTGACTGTGATTTGTGAGGAATGTCCTTGTCTGTCTCAGTGGGGACAGCAAAGAGAAAAAATGTCCCACTGTTCTCACAGACACAGGCTGAGGACATTTCTCTCTGAGTGGACACACACGTCTCACTGCCGTTTAAACCTTCCATACTGAGACAGGACAAGATACTAGTATTGTTCTTTTGTTATATCCGTGTACTACTGGTACTGCTGCTTATTACACAAGGTGACGTAGGTCAGTTAATTCTCCTTTGATCAATGTGCTCGTTGTTTATTTTATCGAGCAGCTGTTTAACAACTATGATACGACTACTTATAATACTAATAGTTATTTCTTAAACTCGTGTTCTTTACAGAGAATAAATGTCACGTTTGTCATCAGCGTCTTCACATCTCATAACTCTAATCTTAAGATCAGCTCCACATTCGATGATTCAAATCGTTAAGAAACTGAAATAAAAACAACTTAAACTAAAATAAACCAACGAGGGCTTAAAAAAGATTTCAAGGAAAATTAAAGGAGAAATTCCTACTTTAGTCCTTAATGAATCTTCATAATATGAGAGCGGCTTCATTCTTTTTGTATTTAATACCTTTGCTGTGCGTCCCCTGAGAGGACAGACCAGCCTCAGGTAAATGAGCCAGAGGACTTCAGAGGCTCCTGTCCTCTCTTCTCTCCTGGTTTTGGTCATTTTCATACGTTCATTCACACTTAATAAAAGCGGTGCTCAGGATCCGCAGGTGTCATGCCTTCACTCGAGCCTTGTGGTGTGAAGCCGTGACGTGATTGGTCATGTGTGTGCCTTCTTACCTGGAGTCAGCGCGGTCAGCAGGGTTGCCACGGCGATCACTTTATAGAGAGCCATGACTGAAAGGTGCTCCTCACCAGGTGTGCTTCTGCATAAATAGGCTTCTTTGCTCCTCCTCCATCACATGCACACCTGACCGAGGACACGCCCCTTGCCCCACCGGTTTCTGCCTATCAGTAATGTCACCGGAACTTTTCCCAACACACCTCCACTCATTTCACAAGGATGTGGTCTCTTTATGTCCAGCTTCAAGGACAAGGAAGCAAGTTTATGGAGACTGATTCCACAATAAAACATTGAGCACAAAAAGAATCCCACTAGTTCAGCTTCCGGGACCCTGAATCTCATTATGGTCCCTCAAACAGAGGGAAACCAAAGTGGTTATGATCATCCTCTTGGGACCATGAACCTCTGAAGAAGGTTGAATTGTAATCCATCAAATGGTTGAATTATTTGCACTCAGAAGTGATGCATAAATCACTGACCTAGTGTATTGATCTCACATGAAGCACTGGAGAGGCTCTATCGGCTTCCTCTCAGCTCTGACAATAAAGAGTAATTAATCCACAGCCGGGAACTCGGCAACCGCTCTGACCCGTTTAGTGAGATGTGGGGGGGGGGGGGAGAAGGGGGGGTGACGCGCTGGATCATTTTGTTCTTCCTTATTATTAAACCAAGAAATGCTGTTGTTCCTTGAAGAAGTTATGACGTGATGTAAAGATGGAGGATTCTTCCTTGATATTGATAACAATAAACAGACGACTTGTGGCGTTATTGAAGGATGGCTCTGAAACCATTTGTAAATTGATGATGTAATGAAAATAGTTTGAACAAGGACAAAAGCCTGTAAACATTAATGCGCTTCACTACCTTTGCAGTATAGGGTATTTGTGCTTTCTCGTCTCACAGGTTGGACCCTGTTCCTGCTTCCTGCCTGATACCTGCTGCTGCTATCATCATCATTACTACTTTTTAAAATAATAATCATATTACTTCTACTGTCATCATAACATTACCCTTTCCTAAAGGCTTCTGTTGATGGTGTTCTATGTGATGGTGGTTCTACCTGATGGTGGTTCAATCAGGAGAGACTCGTTCTGCAAATAGACCCCTTTATTACGAATGAAACAGAATTATAGTCTTTGGCGATTTGGACTCTATCCTCGAACAGGATAATCAGGGGAGGCGGTACAGTACGGCTCCTCCAGAATTCCCCCCTAGAGTCCAGACACTGGTGGTGGTGGTGGTGACGCTAGGAAGTTGTAGTGGCCGATGCTGCCTGTTGTTAGACCGGAGGTGCCTGGGGTGGAGGAGGGTTGCGTCAGGTCCGACCTGAAATGACAGCTGACAGGACCCGCCAAGATCACTCCTTAAAAAGTTTGACAGCAATGCTATGATTGGTCCCCCGACCAATAGCCACTTCTGGTTGGTTGTTTGTTACTGGTGGAAACCACCCTCCCCCGCCCCCTTCGCTGTTTGTAAACAGCTAAGACGCCAGCCACACCTATTGACCCACCGTGAAAGGGGAGTCTTCCTTCCAGAACTATCGCTTAAGCTTTACTTCTATCTAACACCTGCCTTACTACTCACAATTATTTGAAACATTTCTGTCGTAGGAATTTAATGTGTTTCATATCTTTTACATTGTTCATTCTGTACACATGACATCCATTGAGAGGGATCGCTCCTCTGTCTCACTGAGGTTTCTGCCCCTTTTATCCCATGGAAGCGTTCTCCTGTCCCGATGTGAGGGTTTGGGGACAGAGGATGTTGCATGTGTACAGACTGTACAGCCCTCTGCGGCAAATTTGTAATTTGCGATTTTGGGCTATACAAAACAAAATTAATTGAATTGTAATGTGAGGTTTGTTATTGTTTAAGAGCATGAATTCAACAAGATTTGGTGACATAGTTTTCTGAAGTCCTTCAGGGAAACAAAACAAATGAAACATGAGTGACTCATTGTGGTGGCCTGCCTTTGCATTTCCTCGTTCCGGTTCTGGTTCCTGACTCACACGTTGTCGCTCCCACAGACACACACTCAATACTTGTGTTCTCAAGTTTTACATTTGGTTGTTTAATTTGAACATGATTAACATCGTGGACTGTGCCAATGTCCCGTTCCATACAAAACCCAGCATCGTGACTTGGTCCCACCCCCTCCTCTTATTCCACTGATGACAGGTGTTTCTAATCAATCATAAGAAAAGTTAGTTCAAATATCAACTTTAAAAAAATAAACAAATGGCTCCAACACTCATAATGGTTCTAAAATGTCTTATTGAACTTTCTTATTTCTTATTGAATTTCCTATTGGAATTGGAGGCCATCTGCGCGTCCTTATAGTCCGCCAATGATGGGTTGTATAAGTGGTCATATTTCCTTATTTCTTCAGACAAAATCTCTTTAATCGGATAAATTCTCTTTTTGGCGGTATTGTGCTATGAAACCGGAAATGTGAGACCCTGGAAAGGATGGCAATGCCTACCACTTGGTTCGGATACGAGAGGATGAGTGGAAGACCGTATTCAACACCCCACGGGAACACTTTGAATACTTGGTTATGGCAGTCGGACATAGCAATGCCCCAGTTGTTTTCCAACCCTTGGTGAACAACGTGCTAAGGGATTTTCTCAACCGGTTTCTGTTTGTCTACATCAACGACATCCTCATATACTCGTTTAATCTACATGAACATCGTGACCATGTCAGTCAGGTCCTCCAGCGCTTACTGGTAAACCAACTTTACGTCAAGCCGGAGAAATGTGAATTTCAAGTCACCTCAGTACAATTTCTGCGTTTTATCATTGAGGAGAAGCAGATCCGTAAAGATCCAGCAAAGGTTCAGGCAGTTACCGAAATGCCAATCCCTTCGAACCGGAAAGGGCTACTACAGCCAGACGGTGTTGCCCCTAACTCGACTCACCTCCCTTAGGGTGGAATTTTGGACCCCCAAGGCTAACCGGGTTTTTGAAAGCATCAAAGAACGGTCCACATCAGCCCCCATCCTAGCCTTAGTTACTGGCTGTGAAACTGGCCCTGGAGGAATGGAGACATTGGCTGGAGGGCTCAGTTCACCTTTTCATTGTGTGGACCGACGACCGAAATCTCAAATACATCCATTCTGCCCGACAACTCAACTCACGCCAAGCCCGTTGGACTGTTTTTGCCTGTTTTTGACCATTACCTTCCGCCCAGGAAGCAAGAATGTGAAAACCGATGTGCTCTCTCGTCAATTTTCCCTTGACGAGATGGACCCAGCTCAGGACAAAAATGTTCCCCCTGTTTGTGTCCTAGGTGGTCTCACCTGGTTGATAGAGTCTGCAATGCGGGAGGCTCAGTAGACCTAGCCGAACCCAGGCGGTGGCTCTCTAGGGCACCTATTTGTTCCTCTGTCCGTCCGATCTCGTGTCTTGCAAAGGGCCCATTACTCCAGACTTTCCGGCCACCCTGGGATAAGACAAACCATCAACTGGCTCCGGCGCACCTTCTGGTGGCCGTCTCTTGACAATGACACTCAAGCCTATGTCTTAACAAGGCCTCACACAGACCCCTTGTTGGATTGTTACAACCTCTGCCTTTTCCACACAGGCCTTGGTCACACATGGCATTGGACTTCGTCACAAGATTTCCCCCCTCAGATAACAACACTGTTATCATGGCCATGGTTTTCTGGAGCTCACATTGTTCCCCTTCCCAAGCTCTCGTCTGCCTGCAGGCTCCACGGCATCCCTGTGGACATTGTCTCTGATCGAGGTCCCTAGTTCTCGTCCCAGTTCTGGAAGGCGTTCTGCCCCACCTTTGGCGCCACGGCTAGTCTTTTCTATGGTTTTCACCCCAAACCAATGGGCAGACTGCGAGGCTTAACCAGGAGCTGGAAGCCATGCTCAGTTCTACGGCCACAAATCCATCCTCCTGGAGTCGTCACCTGGCCTCCACAGTGACGGGTTTCTTCCCCTTCGAGGTCTCCATGGGCTACCAACCTCCCGTGCTAACCAGCCAAGTCCCATTGATTTTGAGATTCACCTCAAAAAATGTCTTGAACCCCCGCTATAAATCCCATAAAGGTTTAAAATGTAGGATGAAAACACATCTATGTGATAGCCTGTTTTGTGGACAGTACACATGTGAAGTTTCAAGTTGATAGACCAAGGATAAACTACTCTACAGAAGGCTTTTGTGAAGGTCTCATGTCAGACAAACAGGTTGGTTCAGATTCTTTTGTTGAGTTCAGTTCAGGTCATTCCACCACTCTCTCGCTTCCTTTCATTAGCCTGAATTTGCCTAAAGAGGCTTCCACGGGCTTTTACTTGGAAAAATGGTGAGCGTCACATGTCGCACAAGATTTCTGATTGGCTCAAAAAACCCTGACCAGATAGCTTGAGCAGCCATGTTGCCTCACTAGCAACGAGTTCAGCATGCTAACTAAATGCTAACAAGAGCTCATTGCAGAAACCGCCAATTAAATCCATAATTTATGTGATTAACAACAAAGGTAAGAGACATTTAAGATTTTTTCGCTTCCATGGCTTAATGGGTTTTGTACTGAAAGTTTGGCATGGTTTTTCTGAGCAAAATGATACTTATATCATCTTAATCTGCGCCTTTTGCTTGTGTTGTTTGTTGTCTGCAATGTAGCATGACGCATCATAACAATATGTGACTTTTGGTCAGTCAAGTCCAAAATCTCTGGACACATTTGCATGGAATATGTCCTTACTCTTACCCCACCGACTAAAGTTGTGTTTGGAGTATACGTAGTAGTTTACGGCTTATTGTAGCCAGGGCTCCGATGTTTAAAACAAGGCTAACCAAGCTTAGCTATGAGCATAATTAAACCAGCTGTGCGTGGATTTCTACGTCTGTCACTGGAATCAGGGTGATCTGCTGATGCTATTTGGTGTGTTGTTATTGTACCGACGGATTGAACCTCACTGTAAAACATCACATCCCTGTTTAGTTATGTCCACTTTCTCCAGGTTGCCAAAATGACCTGAATACAATGTCCTGATTCAGGTATACAACACTTCCGAAAAAAACATGTCGGCCCGCGTCCGGTTGCGGACTCGGCTAAGACTCGGGATGAATGACGCCCCAGGATCGTGTTGAATATATTCTTCATGTCACACAAACACACTTCCATTACTTACAAAATCAAGCCAGTCAAGATCACATTATTTGGTGATGAATGTACGTCCAGAAAAGATATCAAGGGTTAAAGAAGAAAGGTACATATTGTTTTTATTTTGTGCAAGTTAAAAACAAACATTCTTTTGCAAACCACAAACAAATGCCGAATAATATATTATATGATCTCAACATGTTAGAATATATGATATAATAATATTTCATATTGTTCAAATAAGACAGACCAAAATGTTACAGTGAATAGAAAGTGTCAAATTACATTAAATGAAAATAATTAAAACTCATACTGGGTAGCAACCTTTGATTCTGGCCAAAATCCAGGGGTCACAGTCTGGTAGAAACAGAGACAAGAAAGTTGTGAGATCTCATAATTTACCAAACAAGAATGGTAAATCTATCAATAGTATTGAATACCATTCTCACTCCTTATGCCAACCACTGACTGGAAGGTCAACAGTGGTGGTACTCTTCAGATCGTGTGCAGCGCAGGGTAGATTTTGACAATGATGTAGCCTAGCAGCTAGCTTAGCTGTGCAGTTAGCTTGTAAAGTGTTTTCCACTCATCCCAGTTATGTTTGACACGTGGACGAATTCCTTTGCTTGTTTCAATGCAAAAAGCTATCTCCATCTTCAACTACAGCCTAGCGGCGGTTTCGTTACCGGGTCATTGTTGTTTACTTCCGGTTTGCCGTAAGTAAACAAAGGTGACCCTTGTAACGGGGATTAAAATATTTTATTGCATTTATCTTACATTGCATGGATTAATGTGTTAATTTAGACAGGCCTATAAATAAAAAACAAATTTAATTAAAAAACTTAATAAAAACAGCATACGTTGATGGAGAATGAAAAAAAAGTAGGAGTATGAGGTCTATTCAACATCGTTAGCTGAGCAGCGTGTCACATGCTGAAGGCTCTTATTCATTATCTGTTTAAAACGTTTTTCTTTACAGATTATAAAGTACATATCGTGATATCATATTTTTTATGAAAAATGATTTAATTGAATAACCAAACAGGATATGTTTATTGGTTTTTGTTTGGTCTGATCCAGTAAATAAAAAAACCATCACATTGATCCCGATTGTCCCTGTGGTCTCTGGTATCCAGGAGATGTTCAATGCATCTCGGTAGTCAGCCGTCTCTTCATTAAAAGCAGAAGAAGTGTTTTCACATTCAATCTTCAGAGCGAATAACATAAAGGACATTTGTGTCTGTTAATGCGGCCTCAGGTAGATACGACACTTCAGATAATGTAAGGAAGATGATTGACAGGTAGCTCATCGTCTGTTCTTCAGATCTAGTGAAGTAATAATCAATAGTAATGTAATCAATGAGTATGATCTCCCTTTAGATTTCAGAGCATTACGCTACATCATTATATTCTAAAATCAATCCAAATTATCACCAGAGCACAAAAATCACGTATAACAAAGATTTCACCAATAACAATAAAAAATAACAATAAAAACAGGGACATTTATTCAGTGCAACTTAATTCTTCATTTCAGATATCAAAATCTGTCCTCAGAAAAAACAGGAAGTAGTTTTATATTTTAAGACAGACAGGAAGTGGATCTTTTGGTCCATAGAACAAACAGGAAGTAGTTTCATGTTCTTAGAACAGATAGGAAGTGGATATTTTGGTTCCTCAGAACAAGTAGTTTTATGTTTTTGGAACTGACAGGAAGTGGATCTTTTGGTCCTTAGAAAAAACAGGAAGTAGTTTTATGTCCTTCAATAGACAGGAAGTGGGTCTTTTGCTCCTTAGAAAAAACAGGAAGTAGTTTTATGTTTTATGTCCTTCAACAGGAAGTAGAGGTGATGGATCAGTGAGGTCAGATGGAGGTTGCCGTCTTTCAGAGTAAAGTCATATTATAATGTTTAGCCTTTTGTCTCATTCCACAATTCTATTATTTTCTTACCACATTTACATTTGCTACGTCTGCTCCCCTCTGTCTGGCTTCATTACGCCCCCCCCCCCCCCCCCCCCCTCCCCTCCCCGCCGGTCACGAGGGGTTTCCAAGATGACTCAGCTCACCTCAGCAGTCAACATTAGCCTAACATAAGGAGGGTGGAGGCTCCTACAGGAAGAGGGGAAGACAAACGGAGAACACAAGCAAGTGGAGGAAGAAGAAGAAGGAGGGGGAGTGAGCAACGTGATCCCCGCTGGAGGCCGTGGTGTTGGTGGAGGGTGACAAGAAGCCCACCGTCTCACGCAGAAAGTTCTGGAAGCGGCTCAGCTTGGGAAACACCATCACGGGTGCTCGCGTCTGCCCGGTGGTGTTTCCAGAGGTTAACACCGCTGCCTGGAACCAGGAGCCATCCAGCTTACACATCAGTGGACCCCCAATGTCCCCCTGCACACACACACACACACACACACACACACAGGTTCAGTCACATCTTCGATGCACGCTGATTGACAGGTCTCTAGGTCACTCCTCCTTAGTCCACAAATGGTCACTTCCTGTTAACTTGGCTTCGTAACATCAGGCCGCTCACTGCTTATTCACATTCTGTGTGCTCATGTATCTGCTGCGCAAAGGATTGTGGGTCAGAAGAGCAGGCTGGCTTGTGCCCGGATGCAAAGGAACATCCTGGTACCAAGTGTTGTGACACACTAAATCTTTTCCCGCCTCACTACACGTCTCTCTACACTTCCTCAATAATAAAAAAGATAAGAGATTTTAAAACGTTTCAGATAAAAGAACGTTCACATAAGGACTCATAAAGCATCTCCATAAGGACGGGCCTGTCCCCTGTGGTCCCCCACCTGCTCCAGGGTGAAGGTCCCGGTACAGATGGTCTCTCCGGACGCCGACGCGTTCCCACAGTTCTCCACTGAGGTCTGGAACTCCTGCAGAACTTGTTCCACTGAGGATGAGAGCGACAAAGAGGTGAGAGATGAAACATCTGGATGAAGGATGGGAGGAGCCTCGTGGTCCTGGACTCACCTCCTCCTCGCCCGGCGTTCCATCCGGCGGCCCAGCACATGGAGCCCACGGCGAAGGTGCGTCCGTTGTCCAGGCAGATGGGCTGGATGTAGGAGGACAGGACGGGCCGGCGGGCCAGCTTCAGCACCGCCACGTTGGACCCGTTCAGGTTGCTCATGGTGATGTTGGTCACGTTGAGGGTCACCTCGAAGGGGTTGGACCCGTTCTGCTTCAGCCGGCCCAGCACCACGGTCCACTCGGACGGAGAGGGGGGGCTGCAGGAGGACGAGATGAATGATTGTTTAAGGACCGGTTCGGCCCCGTTAACCGGCCCACCTCCCTCGCTCTCACCTGGAGAAGCAGCCGGAGTCGCTCAGCACGGCGTCCTCGCCCACCAGGGTCCCGCCGCACACGTGGCTCCCGTTCTTCTGCAGGCTCGCCATCCAGGGCCACACCCCCGCCGAGGCCACGGAGCCCCCCCCCAACAGACGGGAGTTCAGGGAGGCGCTGCCGCAGACCACCGCTGGAGGAACAGCCAGAGGTCAGAGGTCAAGTTAACGATGATGCCACCTTTACTTGAACTCCATCTCTATCTCGTATGGAAACATCTACAGTACATAGATATTTATACAAAGCGGTCTGGACTCACGTTGGGGCGCTGTGGTCGGGGGCGGAGGCAGGCCGGGGCAGGTGACGCTGAGGTCGTTGTCGGTGCCGGTGGAGGTGAAGACGATGAAGCCCGGCTGGTTGCTGGAGATCTGGCTGTTGATCCACGACTGGTACTGGGACACCCTGGTGTAGACTCCAGGGAAATTGGGCAAAGCACAACCTTCTCCAAAACTCACGATCCCCTCCTGGACCCAGACGCCGCCCTGCTGGCTCATCAGCGGACCGCCCGAGTCCCCCTGTGAGCAGAGAGGCATTCAGGATCACACCCTCTGCAGGGGGTCAAAGGGAATCAGCCAGCGGAGGGGATGAAGATGGTCACCTGACAGGAGTCCTTCCCTCCAGTACGCAGCCCGGCACAGATCATGTTGTCTGTGATTGGGCCCACTCTGTAGTCACAGTTGCACTGTCTGTTCCCCACGATGGGCACCTCCACCTCCATCAGGGCTTGTGGGAACGGAAGGGGAACTAGAGGCAGAAGATACAGCTCAGTCACCAGAGGAGGACTCTTTGAGCAGCATCCCAGAGGAGACCAACTCTAAAGATGCATCTTTTGTAGTGACCACCAGAGGGTGACTCCTCTGGTCCTTCAGAAGTCTATGAGAAAATGACTCCACTCTCTTCATTTAGGAGGGTATTGTCTATTAGAACCCACGCAGACCGACAGGTAGCATCAGGTAGTTCTGCCCAAATAAACCACAAAGGTGCCGTTGAAGTGAAACTCCGCCTTTTGGTGGTATAGCACCTTTACCATCAGCACCGTTAAACCCCCCCCCCCCCCCCCCTCCAACCCACCTCCAGAGCGGATGGTGCCCCAGCCGGTGACCCAGGCGTTGATGCCGCTGTAGAAACTGCTGCCGCGTGCCGCCAGGCAGACGGGCTGGATGTAGTTGGTGAAGGACACCGGCGAGGTCAGCTGGAGGAGGGTGATGTCGTTGTCGTTGGTTGCCGAGTTGTAATCGGGGTGATTGATGATTCTCGACACTGCCCTCGACACCTCGTTGGGGTTGGGGGTCTGCTGGTTCTGGCGGCCCAGGTACACCACTAGGTTGTTGGTGCTGGGTCTGCAGAAAGAGGGAACGGAGCGTTAGAGCGTAGTGGGGGGGCAGAGTCAGGAGAAGCTGCTGTGGTTGGGAGGGGGGGCTCACGGTTGGAAGCAGTGAGCAGCAGTCAGCACCCATTGATTGTTGATCAGCGACCCCCCACAGAAGTGACTCCCAAACCGTGTCAGACTGGCCTGCCAGGGCCAGCTGCCCACAGGGGCCACCTGCCCCCCCACAATGCGAGTGTTGAGTGGGGGCCGACCGCAGACTGGGGGGGGGGGAAACACAGTGAGCAGCAGCTTCATGGTTGGTGGTAAATAACCATGTTATCTACTGAATGGTTCCACATGTTTGTCATTGACAACATTCATGTGACTCTGATATGAAACGTCAGTTCAAAATGGCCGACTTCCTGTCAGATTTTAGAATTTCTTTTAAAGTTCAGTGAAGAAAAGCACGTAACTTACCAGCGAGCTGTGAGAGGGACTCTGGAAAACAGGAAACAACAGCTCAGTTTTAATATCGCTACCAATGAGGTACTGACAGCTGATATCTAATCAATAGGAGGGTGATCAGCTGGTGGATCCATTGGTTCAAGGAGCAGAAGGATTCTTTTATCATCTGAACTAATGTCAGAACAGTGAAACATGTCCAAGCAGTTTTCTTGATCCTTTGTGTGAGTCCAACGTCACACAAGTACAATAACACACAAAGTATTCACAGTATTCTGAAGGAACTGCAGTCTCACATTTCTATACACACATATATTTATGTAGTATTCATGATATATGTGTCTAATGTATACTGTGTATTTCCTGGTCTTATGTCCTAAGTCCTCTTCATGCATCCCATGTTTCTCATGAGGATCAATAATCAAACACACGTGTTGTTGTCTCATGGACTCAGTGGAAGTGTGTCCAACCACGTTGTCCACTCGGACGCTAGGACGTCCACGAGCAAAAGGACACGTGTTTGTTGTCACCTTGATTGATGAATAGGGGACGGCGAGTCCTCCTCAGACCGGTTCTACAGAGCAGAGCTGTCCAAGTGTTTATCTAGTGACTGTGATTTGTGAGGAATGTCCTTGTCTGTCTCAGTGGGGACAGCAAAGAGAAAAAATGTCCCACTGTTCTCACAGACACAGGCTGAGGACATTTCTCTCTGAGTGGACACACACGTCTCACTGCCGTTTAAACCTTCCATACTGAGACAGGACAAGATACTAGTATTGTTCTTTTGTTATATCCGTGTACTACTGGTACTGCTGCTTATTACACAAGGTGACGTAGGTCAGTTAATTCTCCTTTGATCAATGTGCTCGTTGTTTATTTTATCGAGCAGCTGTTTAACAACTATGATACGACTACTTATAATACTAATAGTTATTTCTTAAACTCGTGTTCTTTACAGAGAATAAATGTCACGTTTGTCATCAGCGTCTTCACATCTCATAACTCTAATCTTAAGATCAGCTCCACATTCGATGATTCAAATCGTTAAGAAACTGAAATAAAAACAACTTAAACTAAAATAAACCAACGAGGGCTTAAAAAAGATTTCAAGGAAAATTAAAGGAGAAATTCCTACTTTAGTCCTTAATGAATCTTCATAATATGAGAGCGGCTTCATTCTTTTTGTATTTAATACCTTTGCTGTGCGTCCCCTGAGAGGACAGACCAGCCTCAGGTAAATGAGCCAGAGGACTTCAGAGGCTCCTGTCCTCTCTTCTCTCCTGGTTTTGGTCATTTTCATACGTTCATTCACACTTAATAAAAGCGGTGCTCAGGATCCGCAGGTGTCATGCCTTCACTCGAGCCTTGTGGTGTGAAGCCGTGACGTGATTGGTCATGTGTGTGCCTTCTTACCTGGAGTCAGCGCGGTCAGCAGGGTTGCCACGGCGATCACTTTATAGAGAGCCATGACTGAAAGGTGCTCCTCACCAGGTGTGCTTCTGCATAAATAGGCTTCTTTGCTCCTCCTCCATCACATGCACACCTGACCGAGGACACGCCCCTTGCCCCACCGGTTTCTGCCTATCAGTAATGTCACCGGAACTTTTCCCAACACACCTCCACTCATTTCACAAGGATGTGGTCTCTTTATGTCCAGCTTCAAGGACAAGGAAGCAAGTTTATGGAGACTGATTCCACAATAAAACACTGATCACCAGAAGAATCCCACCAGTTCAACCTCCGGGACCCTGAATCTCATTATGGACCCTCAAACAGAGGGAAACCAAAGTGGTCATGATCATCCTCTTGGGACCAGTTTAGCGAGATGTGGGGGTGGGGTGACATGCTGGATTCTTCTTCCTTATTTTTATTGAAGGATGGCTCAGAAAACATTTGTAAATTGATGATGTAATAAAAGTAGTTTGAACAAGGACAAAAGCTAACAGAGCGCTGTAATGTGAAATTTGTTATTTTTTATTCTGTCGCTCATCTTTGGTGTAGAAGTCAACAAGATTTCAAGATGACGTAGTTCTCTGAAGTTCGTCAGGGAACCAAAACTAATTAAAACATGAGAGACTTAATGGTTCTAGAATGTTTTATTAAACTCTCTTCCTATCACTCCGCTCTATGCAGTGAATCCACATTGATGACATAATCTCTGAGAATTTAAAGTCGACGATGCATGAAGCGCCGCCCACTTACAGACTGAGGAGAAGCAACAACTTCCTGCATAACCAAAAGTATAAAAGCTGCAGAAAGCAAATAACAATTTTTTCATCAACTCTTTTCATTTGAAAACCAGCACTTGCACAATACAAAATACTACTGATGAATAAAAACACGTGAGGTTCAAACGTCTCCTTCTTGTTCTACAGTGATACTGAACATGAGACAGTCCCGCCTATTAAAAGAAAATAGATGTAAAACAGGTTCTGGTTTTGTTTCCTGTTCTCTGAATTACCCACATGGTTCCAGGGGTTGAGAGGAGGAGTCCAGGTGTGTCAATTAATACGATCATGACCATAATCGGCCATTAGAAGCACGATGACTCATCACTTATTCAAAAGCATAACATGGACACATCTCCTTCTAGAAGGTTGGGATGGATTTTAATGAGTGACACAGGGGGTCCAAAACATCCATGTGTCATACGTGTGGCTGTTGATCAGCAAACAGACCAGAGGGAGGGTCACATTCTTCTACTCACAAAGAAAAGAATCTGAGTTTACCAAAGAGCGGGGGCGGTCTCTGGGCTGGAGGCTGGATGTGGGGGGGGTCTCTGGGCTGGAGGCTGGATGGGGTGGGGGGGGGTGGTTAGTAGGGACGGCCTCGCCGCTCCTGTCTGTGGTCGCCCCTGGAAAAAAAACAACACCCCGATTACAACACCGGCAACTGATAAGCATTGTGTGTGAGTGTGTGTGAGTGAGTGTGAGTGAGTGAGTGTGTGTGTGCAGTGAGGGTTTCACACATGATATGCAGAACAAACACGTCAGGGTGACGTGGTCAGAGCTCCACCCGAGGGACAGCTGCATCTTAGATACACAGCTAAAGACAGCAGACCTCAGGTCAAACAGTCCTCATGTCCCAGGGAGGTTCCTCACAGAGTGTCGTTCATGATGAGAGCTAGTTGTGTCCTCTAGATCAGTGTTTCTCAACTGGTGGGTCGCGGACCCGTTTGCATGGGAAATTAAAAAAAAAAAAATCACCTGGGATTTTATTTTGAAGGGACTCTCTAATGCAGCGGAGTGTCGGTGTTTTTCCGTCCGTCCATGTTTTCAGTCAGCGCGCAATTACAAGGCGGAAGCACCCCCCCTCCCCGTCGACACCGCTAGCGCAACCAATGCTTCCTTAAATAGATCCCTTAGCTAATGATTGGAGCCTCAATGCTTCTTTTATTTGAACCTTTAGCTAACGAAAGGAACCTCAATGCTTCCTTTTATGAATCCGTTAGCATACGAAAGGAACCTCAATGCTTCCTTTTATGAATCCTTTAGCATAGGAAAGAGCATCAATGCATGAGGAACATTCGGAGGGCGGTCAGGTGGGAATAACAGTGGTAATGTTTATCTTTTTCTCACCTCGCGTCCATCTTCCCAGGGCTGAATCCTCCCCGCACGCAGCCTCTAACTCCTCTGAAGCCACCATGCTCGCCTCCGCGGCCCCTTAAGCCGCCGCGGTCAAACCCTCCCCAGCGTTCTCCTCCTCCGAAAGCTCCTGACGGAGGAACAGGTAGAACATTGACAGAGACCCAAAGTCAGACAGAACGTAAACAGGACAAATTACACTTAGCTACGTCAGATGAGAAGAAGCAGAAGACAGAAATCTGAAAGACAAACTACTGTACTTCAGAGGTCCTTCAGAGGACGGACTAGAACAAAAAGTGTAGACATGGAGGCCTTCAGAGGACGGACTAGAACATGAGGTGTAAACATGGGGTCCTTCAGAGGACGGACTGGAACATGAGGTGTAAACATGGGGTCCTTCAGAGGACAGACTAGAACATGAGGTGTAAACATGGGGTCCTTCAGAGGACAGACTAGAACATGAGGTGTAAACATGGGGTCCTTCAGAGGACAGACTAGAACATGAGTTGTAGACATGAGGTCCTTCAGAGGACGGACTAGAACATGAGGTGTAAACATGGGGTCCTTCAGAGGACAGACTAGAACATGAGGTGTAAACATGGGGTCCTTCAGAGGACGGACTAGAACATGAGGTGTAGATATGGGGCATGCTGGACTCGGACCTCTCTCCATCAAGGAGATTCCTTCTGCCTCCTTGGGCTTCGGGGCTTTGCACTTGTTGCACTCGTTACGCCACGAGAAGTTCAGGTTGTCACAGTTTCTGCAGAGCAGAGAGCAGAAGGTTCAGGAGGAACTAAAAGAATCTTTACACTGCATTTAGTTCGATGATGAACACAGTTCATACAATTAAAGATGATTCATTTACAAATGTTTCCCTCCAGATCTTCTGCAGGAGAAAAATGGACTCAACTCACAGGTTTGTACACTTCCAGTCTCCGGCTCTCTGTTGTCCTCCTCCATTGCCCCCGTTGTCTCCTGGGAATCCTCCACCTTGCCCTCCTCCGAATCCCCCCCCGCCCCATCGGACCTACAGGCGGAAAGCCGAGGGTCAAACCTTCTGACTCCTCGAGTCCTCAAAAAGAACATTGCTGAAGAAGACCACGTGACGCAGCTGAAAGCCACCAAAGAATCAACAAAACAGACCGTTTCTTCAAAATAAACAACCTTGCAGTCCAGAGAACTTCTCACCTCCTCGTCCTCGCCCCCCCCCTGCCCCCCCCTCGGCCGCCAAAGTCAGCTCTGCGGGTGGCGAAGGTCACCTTGATGGGATTCCCACAGAAGTCCTTCCCTGTGGTGCAGACCACTGGATTAAAACATGGAGGTCCTGACCTTCACGAGGACATGGGGTTGGCAGCTCACCGTCAAACCAGTTGATGGCGGCCTTGGCCGAGGGGGGGTCGTCGAAGGACACCGTGGCCTCTCCCTTCAACTACCCCGACTCCCTGTCCGCATACAGGTTGATCATCGGCAGGCCGGTCTTCTTGTTGATCTACATCTTGATGCTACACCTTTATTTACACCACCTTTCAGAGCCTCCCTCTGGCTCTGTTCATGTTTTACATCTACATGTGTTTCGTTCACACGCACTTCACCCTCTGTGGAACCCTCCAGCTGGCCACTCGTTTCACTCACTCATTGTTCTCCACACATGGGAGCAAAGGACCCTGGGTAATCTCCGGCTAGGAAGCATTTCAAGGCACTGTGTTACACCATCGTCAAGGCGACGCGAGGGCGTCCGATCTGAACTGTTCCTTTTACATGGCGTTTCATCCGCTGAGGCGTTATGCAAAGAGTCGACAAAGTGCACCAACCCGCAGGAGCAGAACCTCAAACTACAAAGTACTACAAGAGGAGCTAATAGAGGTCCAGCTGCTCCATAGACAGCTGGTACAGGTGTGTTTTTCTATTTTTAACGCCCAAGAGTCAAAAGCTCCATGACAAGCTCCAAAACACCCCCACACGGAGGAATGCCGCTCCTCAACCGACCTGACGGCTCGGTTCCAAGCAAACATCACCATTCCAGAGGTGACACACCTTCTTGCGTCGGGCCGTTTGAGTCACGGTGAGCGCCTGAGACACAGTGTGCAGGAGGCTGACCTCTGACCTAATGGCGTGGATACAGAGCTGCTGTGCTGCGGACAGAGAGCCCCTTTAGGACGTGTACCGAGCCTGGTGACCTCTGACCTCTGTGCAACCCTCCGGCGTACCCTAGCGCCCTCCAACACACACACACACACATTATATACTGCCATTAATAGGTGTTTCGATCCATTTGACCGAGTTCTCAATGTAACTTTGAATCGATGGTGCTTGAGCCGCTGGGTTCGGACCCATTACCCATGATGCCGCTGTGTCTGCAGGGGTCCCTCCGTTATTAACAAAATAAGCGCGAGCTGTCCGGGTGCGGCTCAAACATGTGCTCATTGTTCTGTTTGGTTCCTTTCAAACATTCCTTCCATTCACCGCAATTCCACTTACAGATAAAGTTCCACGTTTGTGCAATAAAACCAGTTCTTAAACATTCAACCCCAGCGATGTTGTTTTTGTTGTGTGTGTGTCGCTCTTTATCGTCGAACTCTGCAGGTTTCACCACCCGGAGACACAGTGTCCCCCCGTCCCCCAGTGAGAGTCTTTGAGGGCTTTAGATGGTGTAAATATGAAGGGGCTCTCCTCATACCATGAGGTCATTTTAAATAATGCTTTACTGTTTTTTGTCAAAAGTGCTTTGATTATAAAATGTAATAATTTATGAATATGGGCTGATTTCATGTTTTTCTCTGTCTTTAATACTTTGAATATGACAATCCGTGTGCCTCCTCCTCGTCTTTCACTGCTCATTCCGCTTTTCAACTTCACATTGCAATGGCTTGTGGGTAATTCTCTAGGTTTGACCTCCCTCGTGTTCCCCATCACAGACACCATAGAAGAGCCTTTAGCTCCCCCTGCTGGTCATTCACTCTTTTCCCCCCCTCCTTTCAGCTTTGACTGCTTAAACTTAACAAAACTGTTTGTGTTGATCTCTTTTCTTTTGTCACTTACCACCAAACTTATCGAATCCTCCACGATCGGCCATTCTGATGAGGAGGAGAGCGGAAGGACATTGAAGGCTGGCGCTGACAGCGGTTTCTCTCAGTGGGTTGTGGGTAACCTTCACTCTGACCCCCCCCACCACCCCACGTCCTCCATACACCTCCAGGACGAGACGCTTTAAAGACCATGTCGTGTTGTGTTCAGGTCTTTGAGCGACCTACTTTATTTCATGGCATAATCTGCTTCTTCTGTGTCAAACGTCAACACCTTCTACCTGGGGGGCTGTTCTCATGACCTCCTCCACTACTCTCTGTGGACTTCCCCTTTTCTAATTGTCCCAATGATGGCTTTAGATTAGAAAGCCAGCCTGGAGAGAAGGTAAGAGCCTAGGAGAAGATTCAAAGATTGATTAAAGCATAGCATGACACAGAGGGTGCTGGTTGGGAGGGGGGTGGTGACAGGTGAGAGAGGCAGGTGATGGGAATGCTTGGTGTAGAGGGAGGGGGGGGCCACAGCTTTCAGACAAAGAGACACGTGTGGGAGCAGCCTTTTGGCTTCAGGCTCTTCTGGACAACTTAGAAGGTGCGAGGTGCAATGCAACTTTAGAACATCCACAACATGGGCTGTGTGAGGAGGTCCCTGAGATGAGAGATGGTCCATAGACAGTGTATGAGTGTATGGGAAGTGACGTAGTCGTGGTGTCGTTTAGAAGCCTCCAGTTAGTGTTTTTGGAACTTTCACTGAAGGATCCATCACTAACGTTTCATCACTGGAACTTTGGTTGTCGATGATCAGATGGCTGCCTGAGTGCCGTTGAGCCTCAAGGAGCTTTGATCCAAACCCAACGTCACCTCAGGCCTTCAGGTCGAGAACTACTTTATTTTTGGGTATTTTACAGCTGGTTCCTCTTCCACAACTGGGGGGCATGTATTCTTTTTAGGGTTATAGATCGCTACCATAAACATCCAACAAATAAACACGATGGGCTGGGGGGGGCGGGTCGACTGTTCGCTAATAAACACATCGATGGTGCCCCCCCACAAATCCCTCTGGCAGAAGGCAGCAGCTTTTACAGATCGTAGAGGTTCGTGTCCTCGTCTCTTGGTCGTGGAGCAGAACTCAGTGTGACCTCCTGACCTCCTGCTACAAACATCTGTGCAGCGCTCTCTGCACACGCAACAACCTCTTCTCAAAAGCACGTGTGTGTGTTTTTGAGGGGGTGGCCGGGGGGGGGGTCATGAGTTGACCTTGTAACCCGTGGGTACTGACAACATGGCCCCCGGGTTCTCGTCACACACTCACCCCATGCCTCCTCTTCCTCTCGGCCCGCCACGGCCTCCAAATCCCCCCCCACGAGCTCTGCCTCCGCCAGGGCCGCTGGAGCTCCCACCTCCACCTCCTCCTCCGCTCAGCGGGGGGCTTTCGTCTCCGTCGCCTGAGGGAGAGACGTGTGAGAGCACTGGTGTTGGTGCTGATTCGTTTCTCTGTGGTCCACCACTCCGGCCTCACCTCCACCGAGGCTGTACTGGCTCTGCTGGCTGTAGCTCTGTGGCTGCTTGTAGTGGCCTCCTCCTTGTTGGGGGGGCTGCTGGTGGCCCCCGCCACACCCGTAGGCCCCGGTCTGACCTCCGCCCTGCGGCTGGCTGTTTCCTTCGTAGCTGCTGAACCTCGAGAGAGGAGACGAGTGAGCAAGGCTACAGAGCCGCACTTTGAAAAAGGGTGGAGCAGAAGCGGATGGTGTCTCACAAGGGCGGAGGCTGCTGGCTGTACCCCGAGAAGGAGGACTGCTGGTCGTAGCTCACGTTGGAGGGCTGGTCATTGTTGCTGTAACCTCCACCCTGGTTAGAGGGCGGAGGACCGTAGCGGGACATGGGGTTGACTACACCCGGATGTGAGTAGAAGGTGACGGAGGCGTCCTCTACCTGACTGGGGCGGAGCGTAGCCTCCGTAGCTCTGACCATAGCCCTGGTGAGCACCTCCACCTCCTCCACCATAGGCCACATGGCTGAAAGAGCGCACACGTCAGACACACGTCACGCTCTGGCCTTCATGTCAGCTCTGTGACTGAGTATTACATCACTCACCCGTGGCCCTATTGCATCAAAATACAAAAACAAAGTGTTAAAACCAGAATAGAACATGGATGTGTTAACATTTCTATGTTGTTATTGTGTGTACTGGTCTTTCGCTGATGACATGTGGGAGTTATGATTCATAACTAATGTGACAGCGTGAGAACCACAGCGAGCCAGCTGATAGCACAGCTTAGCCGAGGAGCTACATGCTAAGTTAGCATCGCGTCACTGTTAGCATACCGAGTCTATTAGACAAAATACAAAACGCCTTCGACCAAACTGTCGATTCAAGAAGAGAAGATGAACAGAACAATTGTCCAACATCCATCAATGAGCGACATGCTACCAGCTGATCGCCGTAACGTGACGTCACGTCTTAACCTTCAAACGCCGACATTCAGCATCACCGGTTTTCTTACCGTTTGATGCCATTTCGAGCAGCGAGGAACCGCCTCTGACGTGAAATAGAGGAGATGCTCTCGGTGTGTAGCGGACTGAAGGGAGGAGGGGGATCGGGAGGAGGGGGACCCGGTACACCGCTCACCGTGCGGTTCCTCCTGCGGCCGCAGGGGGCGCAACGGGACGTCATGTTATTTTAAGTTTAAATAATTATACAAGTAGTCAGAGCAAATATATTCACGTGTCAAAGTTAAATGAATGATGTGTGAACAATAAGAATCAACATAGGTGCTTATTAACTATAAACTGATTAAGAACATAGAGGCTCTTCATTAATCATTTTAGTGTAAATTTAAAATAGTTAATGGTTGGTAAATGTATAGAAGGTTTAATCTTTCCTGTGCAAAACATATGCATTTTTACATTTTAATTTCAATAGGTGAACAAGTCATCTGTCAAACACCTGAGGATTTCTGTTCACATTTTTCAAGCAATAATCTACATAAGCTTCAAATATATACACACACCCCTTTTATTCTGATTAGGATGAAATATACATATTCCTGGTCGCTCCAAATTATTTTATAATCCGTTTTGCCCTAAAGCAACATTCAAAGCTGTGAAAACAGACACATGGGACCAATGGAAGGAAGTCATTTAAAGCATCTTTATTCATTTTGAAAAGAACTCCAATCAAGACAAAAAAATGTAATGAGTTGAAAGACGTTAACGTAGAAGAAAGGAGAGTAAACATAAATAAGAGAAGGACAGATGGGTCTATTTACACCAGTTTGTAGAGGAGCCAGCAGCTTCCATCTAGAAACAACTCTTTAAATCCAGTTTCATGTCAGCAATTTGATCTTTAAACACAACCAAAGCAGAATAAGCAAAAACTGGACAATTCACATGACCTGTCCATAAGAGACAAAACTTCTGGAAAATAAAATACTGTGAGGAATCTATGAGGGTTAAAATGATGCAGTAATGCTACAACATCTCAGTAGTAACTTTGTCCAAGTAGAGGGAATGGCTTAAAAGCATTACTGACACCTTAAAATGAAGCAGACTCAACATAAGAAACAGACCGGAGCTTTAGCCTCTGTGTGTGTGTGTGTGTGTGTGTGTGTCTCAGTGCTGTGACAATATTAAGATACCCTTCATGGCATGCATGCGTGGTGGGTAAATTCAAAGAACAAATGGGGTGGTGAGGTTCCAGAGAAATGAAACTTATCCAATGTGTGAGGAAATAAAAAGGTGCGTCCCAGAGACCGAGGAGCAGGAGGCTTTTCTTTGGGCTCTGCTCTCAGTTTCTTCAAAACACCCCCCCCCTTCATCGCTGCTGAGCCTCCACACGTCCCTCTACTCGTTCTTCTTCTCCTTCTGTTTGAGCAGCTTGTTGATCTCCCTCTTGGCCATGGAGGCGTACTTTGAGATGACGCCGTGCTGGTTGAGGCCGGGCAGCAGCAGAAGGAAGCTCACTGAGGAAGAGAAGCAGCTCAGAGAAGTGGACACAGGACTGTTGATTGACACGTCTGAGCCAGCAGCAGGAAGCCTGCTCTGACTTCCTGTTTCAGAGATCAGAGAGCACTTCCTCACTTTTACACCAATAATTATTCTGAATTAGAACATGAAACCACACAGCGGCTTATTGAACAAGTTTCCTTCAACGTTTAGTTTATTTAATCAGTTTAATGACGTTCAGGCCCCACCCAACATGACACAGACCAACAGCCCGTGTGATACAGTGCCGTTCCACCACACACACGCAGACCATGTACTCACCGATCAGGTAGGTGAGGAACAGGTTGTGCACCTGCTGTCCAATCCAGGCCACTGCCAGCAGGCTGCTGATCACTGAAGTAAAGTACTGTGGGGGTCAGAGCAGAAGGTCCCATTAAACCATCACTGCATTTATCTCCAACACACCATGAAACCAACAGAGTGGCCATTGAATTTAAGAATGCAATTAAGGTGTGTGTGTGTGTGTGAGAGTGCTAAAGAGTATCATGATCACCCCCCCCCCCCCCCCCCCATCACAGGCTGTAACCCACTTTGATGTCTGCTAAGTGGAGCAGCAGAGCAAAATCAGATGAGGGCATTTTATCTGGAGCAGAGGAATCCTCCCATTGGATCAAGGCTGATGGCCGCTGTGTGTGTGTGTGTGTGTGTGTGTGTGTGTGTGTGTGTGCGCGCCACATAGCCGGATTACACCTTTAAATCATCATCTACCATTTTGGGCTTCTCCTCCTTCAGGGCTCCGAGACGCTTCCACCAGCCCACGATGCGACGCTGTGTCTTCACCAGGTTACTGCAGATCTCATGGAAGCGCTGCTGCTGCTCGGTGGTCCTGGGGGGGGGGGGGCACAAGGACGTGACCAACCGCTCAACTCATGTCTTGGTTAAGACGCAAAGTCCCAAACAATACCTCTTAATCTGGGCCAGAGGAAGCCTAAACGTTTGGTGGTTTGTCACATGACAGCTTGTCTCATGCTAAAGATTAGACACGTAGATTTCCCTCATTGTGTAGACGTGGAACCTTTCAAAGCTGATCAAGTGAAGATTCTTAGGGAGTGTTCACCATGTGTAATCTCCCTTGAGAATAAAGATGAATGTGGAACTAATGGAGTTCTCTTTAAGCAGAAGCAGCGTTCACAACGTTGTTTATTCAGAACACGTCCTGTGGCGTTTATGATGCTGGAGCACAGCGAGTCGACAGTAGAAGGACCCGACTAGAGGGAAGCTGGGCTTTATGATCTGCTCAACCATCGACACCCTATTTCTGTCCCTGCTGTCAGAGCGGCTGATGGCTGCGTTAAAGCCTTCCAGCTGACTGCTGCAGGTTCAGAGAGATCTCAAGCTGGATCTCACCCACAGACCAATACAACGCTGCCCTTTAAACCCAGGCGTGTGACTTGTCAGCAGCTCCGCAGCCCCCCCCCCCCACTCCCGCTGCTGCTGCTGCTGCTTTAATCTTGATGCAAAGGGGGCCACGTTCCACACCACGACCACCTCACACGGTGTTGGTGCTAATAGTCCGCCCCCCCCCCCGGCCCGCGGAATGCGCAGCAGTCATGCTGATGCAGCGTTCTATATGGAGGCGCTGAAGGAGTCTGGTGCACGCTGTGCCAAGTGCAGGCTGTTACTCTATCTCGTCCCGGGTGTCTGGTTGTCACCATCAGATCCACACAGCTCGCTGTGTAATGTCAAAGCTCCATGAAACGGACGGGCTCGGTACAGGGCGGGTTTCAGGTGACAACATTCAGAGGAGTGACAGCAAGAAACTCTCCCAACTGCTTTGGTTCCCATGTCACAGCACCATCTTTGGTTGTTCCTGCTTACCAACAAGAAGGCAAACTAAGCCCCGGGCATCAGTCTGCTCTGCAGTCCATGCTGACATGAGTCATCGAGTAGACCAAAGAACAGTTCAGGCCCGTCCTACTACTCATGCGTATTCAGTCGTACAAAGACATCCCTGCAGGTGGCACATTGGTGCGATGAGGAAAGGTTCAGCTTGAACCAAAGATTAGGGAATATTTCTAGAGGTAGGAAATTGGGTCTAATTTGATCATCCTAGCGCTCTCACCACTTGTTGGAGCCGAAGACTCTGGGAGCGAGGGTGGGCACCAGGTAGTCGGCTAGGCAGAGCAGCATGACCGCGCAGGAGAGTCCAGTCAGCACGGACGGGTCCAGGTAGTAAATCAGCCTGCAGGAGGAACAGTCAGAAAACACTCATTTCAACGGCTCATGCACCCAGGAATTCACAAGTTATTTCTCTTCTCAGCTTAGAACCACTTCTATTCATGCACATGTGTGACATTTAAAAACATCTGCAAAGAAAAGCAATGAATGCATATTAGTCAGGCTGAACCAGAGATGGATGGCGGTGCATTCAGGTACCATTAAAGAAGGAATGCATTGTGTTAGCACAAAGTCCCCAGGACACCAACAAACCAGTCCGGTGGTCTGGATTCTTCAGATGGAGAATTGGTGCAAGAGGAACTGACAAATTAAGGAATATTACCCATACGGTCATCTAAACAACAACTATATCACTGCTTCAGATCAGTCAGTGTGGAAATGACTGCAATGATAACGTGTGTGTGTGTGTGTGTGTGTGTGCAGCACAGTAGGCTCACATAAAGAGAAGGGTGGTGGAAGCCATCAGCGCTCCTGGGAACCACGGCTTCTCCCAGCGTACAACCCGATCTCCGGCCAGGATCACCTCTCCCCAGCCCTGCAGCTGCTCCTCCAGCTGGGCCGTCTCCTGGGCCTGCACACAGTGTACACATTAAAAGAAACACCACGGGACTGATGATTAGGCAATACGCTTATCAAGAGTGATTATCTGGGGAACAACTCTGGGGTGGCCGTCAGAATGGGAGACAATTTAACTTAAACTCCAGCAGCACGAATCAAAGTCGTTCGAATCAATTCAATCCTCAACAACAGCTTCGTTGTGTGCTCCGATGTGCGTTAACAGGTCGCCTCGTGGAGGGCGTGGGGGCCCGTGGCCATCAGCAGGGCATCGAGAACGGGACGTCACCCTCCCGATATGACTGTGCAGTCTGTGCCTCCACGACAGAAAGCACAGAGAGGAAGTGTTATGCGGAAATTACACGTTTAATCTACCCACGTCGAGTGGCGGTGTCAGCCAGCCATACGGGTGGGGGCGGGGTGGGGGGGGTAAGCGGCGTTAGTAGGGTTACAAATGGGGAAGCCAACTGGCGTATTAAACGAACGCTAGCTAAAGTGGCTAACGAATGAGCTAACTAGCCTAGCTAGCCGCGGGCACAGCCGCAGCCTAGCGGGGGCTCTCTGGCAGGTCCCGGCGAGTCGAGCAGCCAGAGGTCGCTTGTCAGGTCGGTATGGAATTCACCAAGAATAACACATCCACAACATATCGGGGGCATCCTCGGCCGCCTGGACGCAGCTGCTTAGCAGCTAATGCTAACGGCAACTATTCCTAACACCCACTCGGCTGACCGCAGCCTTTGCTCGTCCGGGAAATGGTGTTCATACTCACCAGCAGATTTGCGCTTTTGTTATCGCCTTCAGCCATCGTCTCTGATGTGTTCTATCGGTGAGTTCTAAGCAGGTAAACGGCCCCGTAGAGCAGCAGGAAGGACACCTCTTGTCTGACTGCGGCGTCACTAACGGTCGGATTCGGGCAGGTTTCATTTATGTCAGAATTTGCGTCAAACTCAGCAGAGGGCCTTCTGGGAAATGTAGTTGTATGTTCTCTTTGCAAAGCGGAAGCGGGTCTTCCAAGATGCACATGTAGAATGCCGTAGGATTCATTTGAATAATAGTTTATTCTCTATGGGCAGCTATATCAAACCTTTAGGCAATGACAATGATACGACTAATCATAACAATTATGGTAATTCTTCTAATGCCCAACTTTTTCCTTTATCTACACAAATAATGATCAACTGTAACCTCTGTTTGGTTGGTCCTTAGTTCACATTACCATTACGTTTTGTTTTGTACATACCATTCGTTATTGTTATTAAATAGGACTCCCGCTTTTCTGTTATAAGAACAGTCCCAACAACAAAGCCCCCCCCCAAAAAAACACTTTCTTTGTTTTTTAACATTATATTTCCAATAATGCATTAGTTTACTAATTATTTATCATAACAATATTGATACTGATAATACTCATAAACTGATATTCATTACTATTAATACAAATAATTAATTATTATCGTTAAAAACATAACAAAATTGTCTACACAGAAGCTGATTCTCATTTCTCCTTGAACACTTGAACGCATCGCGCTTTAAGCGTGCGGTGCGTAGGTGTGACGTCATCCAGTTTTCGTCTCGTTCTCGCTTCGGTTCGCAGATCCGAGCAGCTAGCTAGCTTGCCGACAGCTAACTGACGTTAGCCGTGTTTCTTTATTTGTCCACGGTTCGAAAGACTCCGTTATTTCACGCTCCGTTTTATTGTGTGTTTCATCAGGAAAGTATTTCCCGCCACATCCCTCTCCCCGCCCGGAGAAGAACACTGGTACGTAGCCAACACGTTAGCATGTTAGCTTCAGGTGGGAATTGTTCGCTGCGCATACGTGTGGTTGGGCCTTTTCTTTGAACGCGCAGAACTGAAATCACCGTGTTGCTTCTCCAACAAAAAGAGAACAGTGGTAATCGTCCACGTTGGCCTCATCCATTGAGTCCTAGCTTCTTATTTATACGTTTTATCCTGCCGTCTTCTCATCATCGATCTGCTGTCTTACTGAAGTGGTAACAGGCCTGTTCTGGCGCACGTGTGAATGCGAATCAAAATCCGTTTTATTGTGAATAAAATGTATTATTGTGGCTGTTTAAGTGGACTCTGCGATGTACAAACGCACCCAGCTAATGA
Organism: Pungitius pungitius; assembly: GCF_949316345.1. Taxonomy (NCBI): domain Eukaryota; kingdom Metazoa; phylum Chordata; class Actinopteri; order Perciformes; family Gasterosteidae; genus Pungitius; species Pungitius pungitius. Next base: position 695,739 of record NC_084911.1, read on the forward strand.
TTCACGAGTCATCTCAGCGACTACGGTTCGTTGAGAGGAGCCAGACACACTTTCTACATTTAAAGTTGTTTGTGTCGTTTTAGTCTTCTTCGGACGTCACTGCTTTAGTTATTATGGCAGCAACCTCCGTGAGGTGTTTGCCTCCATAACACATCCATGCCGGAGATGTGGAATCTCTTTTGGGTAATTTGTCAGCCATCTTAGAAAACAAAGTCACTCTGAAGTTTTATCTTTAACCACAAGGATCTGTTTTTCATTTCGGAGGATTCGTTGTTTCCTCTCTGCATTCTGCAGATATTCCTGTATGAAGATGTGTCTGCAGGTAAAGCCTGTATATAGATGCTCGTCACTAGTGGAACTAACGTGCTCCGTGGCACTGACACTCAACGATGCAAATAATTCCCCTTATTTTCAGCTCAAAGAAACGATTTAATATTTTTTTTTAGCCGTATACAAAAAGAGCCGTTTAATCTTTTCTGTTTAAACAAAGACATGTAACCAATGAATCTGAAAACTTAACTCCACAATACTGCTTCTAATCGAGGTACCAGTCAGACCCGTGTGTCGATCTGTAGTTACTGACTTTTTGAGTTCATTTAGAGGAGCGTGCTGTGGACACGTGTTTTATATCAAATGAACTAAGCCCGCTTCCTATCTGTGGTTCTGCAGAGCCATGTACAATGGGATTGGCCTGACGACTCCCCGGGGAAGCGGCACCAATGGCTACGTGCAGCGGAACCTGTCCAGCCTGCGGGTCAAACGCCCGCGGGACGAGCGCGGCGGCGAGCGGGACGAGAAGGACCGCGAGCGGCTGGAGAGCCAGCTCAACAGACAGCCCAACGCCGACATCCTGGAGCACCAACGCAAGAGGCAGCTGGAGGTCAAGTGTGCCGAGCTGCAGGACATGATGGAGGAGCAAGGGTGAGACAAGACGCTGCATCAGGTCTCTGGACCACTCGGGTGGGGACACTCGAAGGAAATGAGCCACGGCTTCTGTAGGTTCTTATGAGTGATGGATACGGACCACGCAGAGGCTTTAAATGTGAAACCTGTGTTATTGATTCATTAAACACATTTTCCAGGACTTTCAGCTGTGTCGGATTTTGCCGTCTTCACTTATCGTCCCGTCATGTGACCCGTGTCTGTTTGTCTGCTCAGGTACTCGGCTGAAGAAATTGAGGAGAAAGTGAACACTTTCCGCATGATGCTGCAGGAGAAGCAGGAGCCGGCTCCTGTCACCTCGGACAGACCAACGTGAGTCACTTACAGCTGATGTGGTGATCCATTTGTTTTTTGTCTTTTGAGAGGACAAATACAACAGGATGTAAATATTGAGACATTTTATTATTAAAACATCAAACCCGTATATTGTTGGAAATGAAAACGATGCATGAATATTGCATTTGATGTATCGGTTAATATGTAGTAAATAATCATTATTTTTTATTGGTATCAATAGTTTATGGGGGTATAAATGCTAACCTTTACATTCATGCACTTCTATACAGACAGATTATACACAAGCGTCTACATCCACATGTATTTACTTTATACGGGAGGTTGAAAAGGAGGGGGGGCACTAAACAGCTAAATGAAGGACACTTAAATGATATGTGCAACAAATATATCAAATAAAATCAATATTTTGGATGTCTCTAAAGCATGAATCCAGGAAACCTAAAAGGTCTTTATTGAATCTCGTGGTGCAGTGTCCATAATGCAAAGCTGTGGTTCGTGTCCCCCTTCAGGGCCACAGAGACTCACGCTCTGGCCGCGGCCAACCAGCAGAAGAACGACCGCCTCCGCGCCGCCTTCGGCATCTCCAGCGACTACGTGGATGGCTCGTCCTTCCACGCCGACCGCAAGGAGAGAGAGAAGGAGAAGAAGGAGCAGGAGCGCCTGGAGAGGGAGAGGCAGCAGAAATACACGTACGTGAGGCCCAGCGCACCCACCTAGGATGAATATATATATATATATATATATATATAAATACCTGCACACAGCCCCTCGTTGGGCCCCTGGCGTGACCTCTGACCCCTCTGCTCACTCAGGTTGGTGGAGGATTCCGATCATTCTGATTCTCCTCCCAAGAAGCGCAGTCGGAAGAAGAAAAAGAAAAACAAGAACAGAGACAGGTGAGAGGAGGAAACGCTCCTGACAATGAAGTGTCTATATATTTATATGCGTGTATAAGAATACATTTATTTATTCTCTGTGAGAAGCTCAGAGAGTCCGTCCCCGTCTCCTCGACGAGAGAAGAAGAAATCCAAAAAGAAGAAGAAAAGGTATTCCTTCAAATATGTCCTGAGGATATATTCAGTTTATTTCTCGTGGACTTTGATTATTGATTATCGACTGCAAATGTTGTTTCAGTGGGATGTCAGGAGAGGAGGAAGGAGGAGAAAGGTGGGTTTTACATCCAATAGAATCACATCCGACCTGCCTCATGATCCACCAGCAGATCATTTCTGCTTCCTTCAAACCTTAAAAGGAGCATTTTGGGTCTCGCTCACAAAGCTGGTTCTGCTCCTGTTAAAGTGAAAAGTGTCTCTTGAGTATTGGGTCTTCATTGCGTCGTCATCATCAAAGCTGCTCCGGTGTCACATGTTGAACAAATAGTGTGGATTACGTGTAACGATGTGTCTCCACTCAAAGCTCTTCAGATGAGAAGCAGAAGTCAAAGAAGAAAACAAAGAAGAATAAAAGTCCTCCGGTGCGACATAGAGGCGCCTCCTCCAGCTCCGCCCACAGGTACCAGAGATGATGTCATGACATTTTGGGGCTAGATTGTTCAAAGGCAGTGACGTTTTCATTGGAACGCATCGGCCTGAATCTGAACATCCAGCTTGTGACGAAGCACTTTTGTTTTCTCTCTGATAACAGTCAGTCTCCAGCGCCGCTGAGATCACGGCAACCGGACCAGACAGTAAGGACAGCTGATGAGGGGAGAAAGGGGAGATCCCCAGAGAGGAGGCGACCTCATCAGGGAGGAGAAGGGGTGAGTTACAAACCTTGTGTTGTGATGTTTGTTCGGCTCGTGAACATAAAATGACACAAACACATCTTCCCTCGTCTAGAAGAGGTCCGATCATGGGAGAGAAAAGGAGAGGCCCTCCAAGAGGAGACATGACTCCTCATCCCCTTCTCCACCACCGCAGGCAGAAAAAAACAGGGAGAAAGGGAGGCGATCCAGGAGCAGAGAGGTGGAGAAAGGGAGGCGATCCAGGAGCAGAGAGATGGAGAAAGGGAGGCGATCCAGGAGCAGAGAGGTGGAGAAAGGGAGGCGATCCAAGAGCAGAGAGGTGGAGAAAAGGAGGCGATCCAAGAGCAGAGAGGTGGAGAAAAGGAGGCGTTCAAGGAGCAGAAACAAAGAGCAGGAGAAGGGAAGGAGCCCTGGAAGCAGAGAGGTGGAGAGGGGGAGGCGCTCCAGAAGCAGAGAAAAGAGGGACAAGGGGAAGGAGATTGCTCCTCAGAGGGCCAGGCATGACTCCTCCTCATCCCGTTCTCCTTCTCCTCCTCCTCCTCCCCCCCCAAAACCTGAGATGAGGGAGAGGAGCAGAGACACTGCACAGGAAAAAGACAGGAATAAACAGGACAAAAAGAGACGTGACTCGTCATCCCCCTCGCCTCCCCCTGTGAGGGAGAGGAGAGAGAGGAGCGCAGAGAGGGAGCGGAGGACTGAGAGAGGTCCGGACTCCCGGTCAACCAATGAAACCAGGAGAGACGCTGGCAGGAGGCCTGAGAAAGAGGCGTCTCCTTTCAGGAGGAGGGACGCAGGACAGACCTCACCTGTCTCCAATGGCTGCCTGAGAGGGAAGGAGGACGAGAGGAGGAGGGGAAAAGACAGCGAGAGCATTAAGGAGAAGGAGCGGCCTCCCAACATGCAGCGGCAACAAGAGGGCGGCAGAAAGAGAGACGAGGAGGTGCGCCCTACTGCAGAGAGCAGGAGAGACGGTGCGAGAGGAGCGAGAGCGGAAATAAGCGAGAAGACGAGGAGCCCAGTGAGGAAGGAGACGCAGCGGGATGACAAGGAGAAAAGGGCTGAGAAGAAAAGGGAGAGCAGCAGCAGCAGCGGGAGCAGCAGCAGGAGCGATAGCAGCAGCAGCAGCAGCGGTAGTGACAGCGATAGCTCCTCCTCCTCCTCCTCCTCCTCCTCCGCCTCCTCCTCTTCCTCATCCTCCTCTGAAGATGAGGGCAAGGCGAAGAAAGACGGGTCCGACGCGACAGAAAAAGCCCCCCCGGCTGCCGTTAGAGCTGCAGTAGAACGGTATCTGGCCAACGGTCGCAAAGCGAGCCCGGCGTCTGCTCCCGATGGGGGGGGGCCTCCCCCCAGCCAGAGGAGGAGAGATGACAAGCGGGACAAGGGGAGACCGCCTGCCGAGGGCAACAAAGGCCAGGAGCGCTACAGCCCCACACAGATGGACAGCCCCACTCCTCCCCCGTCCAACAGACCAGAGCCCGGCAGGTCCTCCCCCCCCGAGGCCCACGCAGACAGAACCAGGGGGGACAGGGACACAGCCAGGAGGCCTGCAAGGTCCAGCCCCTCAGCCAGGAGGTCACGCTCTCCGTCCCCAAAAAACAACACCACCACCTCCCCACCACGTCGGACACCTCCCCGGCAGTATCAGGAACCCCCGCCCAGATCCAGGAGAGCTTCTCCTCCTCCTGCCTGGTCAGACAGGGAGAGGCAGAGGGACAGAGTGAGGGAGCGGGACAGGGACAGGGAGAGGGACAGGGACAGGGAGAGGGACAGGGAGCGGGACAGGGAGCGGGACAGAGAGAGGGACAGAGAGAGGGACAGGGAGAGGGACAGGGAGCGGGTTACCGGCAGAGGTCGGTCCAGAAGCCCCAGAAGGCGCAACCGGTCGAGGTCTAGAAGTCCAAGGAGGCAAAGCCCCCCCAACAGGTAACTAAATGACTCTAATGCTGTAACACATGTACATTTTCAACCAATGCTATTCAAATATGTATTTTTATTTATTTAAGATGTTTAAAAGGGGCCACAATGTTAATTTGGGTGTCTGCCACGTCTCCCCATCCAAAAACACTTTGTTGTGGTTCCTCATGCTCGAGTGACTGAGACATTTAAAGGGACCATGTCAACTTCATGGGTCCTTTAAGGTGGAATCTGATCCAACATCAGTTACACATCTTTAAAAAAGTACCCGTCAAGTGATTTTATCCAGTGATGGGGGCCAAAGAGGAGGGGGGGGTCTTGCTCAAACCAACCCGTCTGATGTTTTTCTCCTCCAGGCCGCGGCGCTCCGCCTCCCCACAGCGGCGCCGGAGGAGCAGTCGCTCGGCCTCCAGAGATCTGGCGAGAGAACGGGAACCCGAGAGGATCCGTCCGAGGGAGCAAGAGAGACAACGGGTGAAGGAGCCTCTCCCCCCGAAAGAGGCTCCGCAGCCCCACAGGTCCTCTTCCTCATCGTCCTCTTCCTCTTCGTCCTCGCCTTCGCCGCAGCGAGAGATGAAGGAGGCCAAAGCCCCGCTGGACGAGGACGGGAAGAAGAAGAAAGAGGACGGAGGGCAGAAGGTCGGTCCTCCCAGAGACTCCTCCCACAACCCAGTCTCAGGTAGTAGGAGCTCCCAGTCGGACTCCAGGCGCTCCGACGCCCCCCCCAGGAAGTCTCCTCCGGACGCCAAGCCAGGGACGACCCCCCCGCCGCCGCAAGCACCGGCGAGGAGCGAGCGGGCCGTGAACGGAAAGGAGGCGAGCGGCAACAAGAAGGCCAACCAGAGCAGCAGCTCCTCCTCCTCTTCCTCCTCATCTTCCTCATCGTCATCATCATCATCCTCCTCCTCCTCCTCGTCCTCCTCCTCTTCAGACAGCTCCGACTCCGAAGAGGAGCAAGGGAAAGGGTGAGTGGAGGCGGGGCTACACACATAAGAATGTTTCCACTGTATGGCGCCGCCTCTGATTGGTCACATGACTTCCGCTTTGTTGTTTTAACAGGAAGACGATCAAAGCTCCGAGTTCTGCTTCGTCATCCGAGAATGAAAAGGAACCCAAGAAGAAGAAGAGGTAAGACTGGCTGCTGGGGTCAAAGGTCCCGCAGAGGGCATTGTGGGGATTGTAGTCCCAGTGTTGTGTGTGTGTGTGACTCTGTGGTCGTTTTTAGCCCCGCCCCCCCTCCCAGGGTTCCCGCTGATTCCCTGAGGGACTCCCGCTCACTCAGCTACTCGCCCCCGAAGTACCTGAGAGCAGCGCCGCCTTCGCCGAGCCGCAGGTGTGTAGGGAATCAAACCCTCGTGATGGCGTGAAGCATCGCGGGGGTCAGCAGCAGTGTTGAATATTAAACTAGTTTTACATTCATTCAAACGACTCCTCTCGTCTGCAGGAGCGGCAGCAGAGCGTCACCGAGCCGCTCGGCAGGCGGCAGGCGGAGGAAATGAGGCGCGTCGCCGTGCGTCCTCCCTCCCTCGCGGCCACGGGTCAGTAGGTGAACCCTCCGCGTGGCTCACGACCCGAACGAGTCCCCGACAACGTTCCACGATGTTCCTGCATACTTGTACTGTTAGTTGCGTTCGACCTGTAGATATGAGCGGCCTGTATTTTGGTTCTTATCATGTAACGGGTTCAACTTTCCATTCGATGTGAGCAGAATATGAAATGTGATTAATTTCTTTGTTGGAAATGATTAATAAAAGACAATTGTACATTTTATTTGTGTGGCATCTTTCTGTCTGGTTTTTGTGGGACGTCAAACAACAAATAACCTTTCTGATGTTTAGAATACCAATACACAGGTTTATTTTAACATCCAATCATTATTATCATCATTAATCCATCAGAGACATTCCACTTTGTTGCTTTTGATCGTATTAGGATTTGTTTGCATTAGTTTGACCCAAGAATTTAAGTTAAATTTGCAAACTGATGTGGAATATTTTAAATAAAATGACTCTTGGTTTAAATGATTTATAACTTTAAGGCAACTAAAAACGTTTAAAAGCTGTGTGTTTTATAACTTTATAAGTTTATATTTTTAGTATAGTCTGTCTCAAATGGTTCACTAGCTGTGACCGGAAGTGGTTGCTATGAGGAAACCACGATTGCGACATCTTTTCTAGGCGTGTCTTTAATCTTAGTTTCACTTCACACTAATCTTACATAACATTAATCTCGGCAGTTACTCGTTCTCTCTGCGATGCGTGAAGGCGGTTCCCTCGGTTAGAGGAGGGGGGGGGGGGGGGCGGCGTCTTTACGGGACGGGGTCGAAGCTCCTTCACAACGAAACGTCTGCTGCCAAGAGCCGACTCTCAGCGATGCGGGATTTTCCCACAGCACTTGAACGTGGCATCAGATGCTGAGGGACAGGTGTGGTCGGCGGGGAGACCGGAGACACGGCAGCGGACTACCGGGACAAGAACAACGTGTCACCGGGGGACCAGAAGACACCAAACGAGTGCGGCCGAACCGCCAAAGTAAGCTCTGGTGTCGTACGGACGTCTGCGTCAAAGTTCCTCGCGGGGAGTGAGACTTTTTCGTGACGTCAGCGGAGGGCCGGGTTCAGGCCCGTAGACCGAAGTCACGTGTCTGCGTTTCTCGGAGCGCTGGCGTCGCGGCACACGCTTTGAAACGCGAGTCCTCACTTTTTCTGCGCTGTTCCGGGATCCTCGTCCCTCCGGAGAAGGAGTCGGTCCGCGCTGGACTCTTTTCGCTGCTCCCAACTGTTCGTGCGGTACTAACGTGGGCAGCGGCGTGACGTCACGGTAACGTCTGGAGGCAGTTTAACGTCCACATGAATCAGCAGTTGTGTGTTTTTTTTTTTTAACGCCCGCCGCGTTGGACAAAGTGCGGTAACGGGCACGTCGTTGTTTACATAGAGGCTCAGGTAAGAGAAGGAACCCTTTGATCTGACATCCCATAATGAAGAGCCATCCAGAGGAGAAACTTCTTCACTGTACAATGATTTATTGACCTCAACGTTCAGTAGATTAACTGTTCTTCACACAGCTGTGAATTAAATGCAGATTTTAGAGATTATTAAATGATGACTAATGCAACCGTGACACAATTTTAACACTTTATTTAAAAAGGCCCTCATCCCTGCTGGCACTCAAACACAAGAACGTGTATTTTGATCCCCTTTGACAGACAGCAGCAGGTCTTCCTGTTTTTGTGTAAAAATGTCCCACGATAACCGACTCCAGCTCACCAAAGTCCACTTCCTGTTTCAGCTGTGTGCCCGCCTTTAGGATGACGGACAGGCAGGCAGAGAGCTTCTGTCTCTCAGTCAGAGGAGGAAGTTCTCCTCAGTGACTCAGCTGTGGAGGAGCAGGGGGGAGGTGATGAAGACGAGGCTCATACATGAACTGATAAGCACAATGGGGGTGGTGAAAGAAGTACTTCTATGTACCTCTGAGATGTTGTAACAGCTTGAATCGCGTTTAACGGCCTGTTTCATGTGTTGTCTTTTAACCCTCAGGGAGCAGTTGACCTTCGACCCCCAGAGGAGCACAGAGGAACCTCGCCGCGGATCCGCTTCTTGCATCTTTAAAAAAAAACATTATTTTTAATCAAAGCTGGGGGGGCGAAGTGAGTTACAATCAGCTGTTGGTCCATTCTGCTGCCATAGCAACGGCCACAAAGTGCCCTGAAGGTGAGGCCTTCAGACATCTGAGAAGACATCAAGGAGTCGTCTCCAGAGCGTCGTTGGGTGGAACTGAAACTAAGGTGGAACCACGCAGTTCTCTTTGGAACCATGAACGCCCCCAAAACTACCACACCGTGCACAATTTAAAGCCCTCGCCATGTTTGTGATGTCTGGAGACGCTCTGAGCTCGTAGCGCCTCAGAAAGCAGGACCATCGCCTCCTGCACCTGCAGAGCCTGAGAGCCCCGAGATGGCCGGAAAGGACTACAACCACCTCTTCAAGCTGCTCATCATCGGAGACTCCAGTTAGTGCCCTCTGCTCCTTTCACTTCACCTGAGGCCCTCCACATGTTGGCCTGTCCTCCTGGGGTCACAGCAGGAGGTCCACATGTTGACCTGTCCTCCTGGGGTCTTTAGAGGCTCCTGTGTCACTTCCTTCTGCTTCACCACAAACTGACCTGAGAACGAGGAAACGAGCCTCAGTGGTTTCAAACCGACAGCCAGTCACCACGCACATAGTTTGCTACAAACGGCACAAACCAGGGGGGGGGGGGGTTTGACCTTTAAACATTTTAATACGTGAACCCTGACTTTACCTGTGGAGGATGTGACTCGTCAGGTTTAATGCAATGTGATCTTCAGCAGTACTTAAATACTTGAGTTTACTCCACATTCCTATCGGGACACTTCAAGGTCGTATTAGTTCATCTTTTCTCCTGCGTTCTGCTCCTCTGCGCCTCCTTCTCAGTCAACAGACACCTGGCTCCTCTCTTCACGTTCATTTCCTGGTTGTCAGCTAATCCTGTTCCTCTGATCTCCTCTCAGATGTGGGGAAGAGCAGCCTCCTGCTCCGCTTCGCCGACAGCTCCTTCTCAGGTGAGATATCGCTGCTGAAGGTAGTCCTGATCCCTGAAAGTAGTCCTGATCCCTGAAGGTAGTCCTGATCCCTGAAGGTAGCCCTGATCCCTGAAGGTAGCCCTGATCCCTGAAGGTAGTCCTGATCCCTGAAGGTAGTCCTGATCCCTGAAGGTAGTCCTGATCCCTGAAGGTAGTCCTGATCCCTGAAGGTAGCCCTGATCCCTGAAGGTAGCCCTGATCACTGAAGGTAGTCCTGATCCCTGAAGGTAGTCCTGATCCCTGAAGGTAGCCCTGATCCCTGAAGGTAGCCCTGATCCCTGAAGGTAGTCCCAGCAAGTCCTTCAGGCTCCTCTTTTAGGCTTGGAGGTTCTCTATGCTGAGTCATGATGTATTTTGTTAATCTGATGAGTCGTGACGTTGGACGTCCTCGTGTCTCCTGCAGGAAACTACATCACCACCATCGGAGTGGACTTTAAGATCCGGACCGTGGACATCGACGGGGAGCGAGTCAAGCTGCAGATCTGGGACACAGCGGGACAGGAGAGGTTCAGAACCATCACCTCCACGTACGTCTCCTCCCCTGTCCTCAGAGCGTCCTCTGGTCCTGTGTCCTCAGAGCGTCCTCTGGTCCTGTGTCCTCAGAGCGTCCTCTGGTCCTGTGTCCTTAGAGCGTCCTCTGGTCCTGTGTCCTCATGAGTGTCCTGTGTCCTTAGAGCGTCCTCTGGTCCTGTGTCCTCATGAGTGTCCTCCTCCTCTGTCCAGGTACTACAGGAACACGCATGGTGTCATCATCGTCTATGACGTCACTAATCCAGAGTCCTTTGTCAACGTGAAGAGATGGTTAAACGAGATCTCCCAGAACTGTGACAACGTCTGCAAGATCCTGGGTGGGTCAACAACAACAACAACAACCTGCACGCTGGTGTTATCTTCCTGTTGGTGACGTGCTCGATGAGTTCTTTTCAATAAGCCTCCTCTTTGATCTTCAGTGGGAAACAAGAACGACGACCCGTCCAGGAAGCAGGTGGATACCCAGGATGCATTGCGCTTTGGGGAGTCGACGGGGGTCCGTGTGTTTGAGACCAGCGCCAAAGAGAACGTTAACGTGGAAGAGGTTTGATTCCAGGTTCTATCACTGGTGATAATCTATGTTTTCAATTGGAAAGATGACTCCTCCATCTCAAGGTTGGATTTAAAGTTATATTCTTTTTCTGTAAATATCAGCCAGAAAATAACAAAGCAGGACGAAGCGTGGTGATGTCATCGTGTGTGTGTGTGTGTGTTCCCAGATGTTCATGGCCTTCACCCACATGGTGCTGCGGGCCAAGAAGCAGAGCCAGAACCGAGCCGAGAGGGAGCGCGAGCGCGAGAAGGACACGGTCAACATCAACGCCCACCGGGACCGGGACCGCCGGAAGAGAGGCAGGAAGTGCTGCTGAGGGGGGGGGGGACCCCCCAGGACCCGAGTCCGTCAGCACTGCTGAGGTTTGATCTCACTAAAGATCACACGGCAGAGGGCAAAGGTCACCAGGTCGTCTCTGCTGATGAACACCAGACCAGAGAAGTCCGTCCGTTTGTGACCTTTGACCAACATTCTAAGTTTGTCCTAACAGCTAACACCGGTTTCCATGGTGACGCCACCAGATGTCCAAAACCCAACGACATCCTGGTTGAGACGTTTCAGGTTGCTGTGACCTCAGTGTTCATGCTCTCCAGAGGATGGACCCGCTTCGCTTTATTCAACTTCCACTTGAGCAATAAATCGAGTTCTTGTGCTGCTCCCCAGAGGAGGAACCCGGTGAAGGTCTGCTCCTCGTCTGGAGCAGACCAAACATACTTTGGATTTAAAGGAAAGATGGTGAAGTTGATCAGATTGATAAGTGATTGAGAGGAGGAGCCTGTGGTACGACCTTTGACCCTGAGAGCCTTTTGTGCCGGTGGTACTTTGTCTTAACGCAGTAAAGGAATGTTGCCACTGAAAGGGAACCTGGACGCATGAACCTTTGTGCTGCTTTAATGTCAACATGTTTTAAATCACTAATGTGCCCAAATCCAAATAAAGCAATAAATCCAGAGTAGGTTTGCATCTCTTTCCTCACGACATTTATTAGACATACATCTAACGTGGGTGATGATGTGCTGGGAGACGTAAGGTTGGCGGTTTGAATCCCATCTGCCCCCATGAGGAAGTGTCCCTGAGCAAGACACCTGACCCCTAACTGTAAAACTGTAACATGGCTTTTAATGCAACGTAAGTCACTGGATAAAAGTGTCAGCTTAACGACATGTGATGTAATACGTGGAAATGAGCCCTCAGGACAAAATGTCCTTTTAAGAAATACAAACATTAGTTTCCACTGAGTTAAATCTTTTAACCACCTCGTTCAGACTTGTTATTAAATTTGTTTCTCCCACAGAGACAAAGTGTTCTGTTGGGAAGTTGTTTTGCTTTTAAAAGGTTTACATGCAGACAGAAAGCAGCTGAGAGAAGCGTTTCAGGGTCTCTGAGGGGGAAGTGAAGCTTTTGTCTGGTTGTTTCCATTCAGAGAATCACACACACACGACACTTCAGAATTATGACAACTTCCCCTCCTGTGGCTAAATCAGCACTGAGGGTGGAAGTGCTTTTATTTTGAAAAACACCTTTTAGAGGAATAGCCTTTGATAAAAAATAAACTGGAAATCTGCTAAATAAATGAAGCTTAAATTTCACCATGGAGATCAGTACTTTCTTATTTCCCAGCTGGCACTTGAATGCAGCGTCCTTCCCCCCCCCCCCCCACTACCACCTCCTCTCAGTTGGATTTGGGGAGTCTGTAGACCCCTGCAGAGACCATCAGCTGATGCTCCCTGACCTTCCGCTGCAGGAAGGCCTCCAGCTCGTTGACGTCCATCTCCGTGACGACGGGTCCCGTGGCGACGAACATCCGCAGCATGGAGTGGATGCGGTCCAGCGTCATGCTGTCCAGGTTGGTGAGCATGGCCTGGATGTAGGCCCAGAACAACTGAGGAGAGGAGCAATCAGTCACCTGAGTGTGTGTGTGCGTGTGTGCGTGTGCATGCATGCGTGTGTGTGTGTGTGTGTGTGTGTGTGTGTGTGCATGCATGTGTGTGTGTGTGTGTGCGTGTGCATGCATGCATGTGTGTGTGTGTGTGTGCATGTGTGTGTGTGTGCATGTGTGTGTGTGTGTGTGCATGTGTGTGCGTGTGTGTGTGTGCGCGTGCACCTGCAGCTTCTCCTCCCGCTGCTCCGACTGGGTGGTGGTGTTCGAGTCCCTCTCCTCGTCGCTGTCAATCAGCATCGCGCCTCGCTCCATCTTCTCCCGGGAGGAGCCCGTCTCCACCACGTAGAAGCGCCCCCCCGCCTCCTCCCTCAGCACGCCGTGCTGCTGCCACAGCGCCAGCTTCCTGTGCAGCAGCTCCTTCGGGGCGCCCAGCTTCAGGCTCAGCTCCTCCAGCGACCAGGAGCCTGACGGAGGACACCAGTGTTAACGAGCAGCATTCGGGGTCAGGGCCAGAGGTCACCAGGGGTCCTACTTTTCTCCTGGAAGTGCAGGATGATGGCGGCGTGGATGGGGGACACGGTGATGTTGGTGAGGGTCCGGTCCTCCAGCTCCAGGTCCAGAGTCACCGAGCCCAGATGCGGCTTCCAGCTCAGCGTCCTCATGGCCTGAAGAGGAGAAGAGCTTCAGAATACGTCCTCGGATGAACGTCTGCTGTAGAGACCCCCCCCGGCCCCCTTACCTTGAGCTTCTCGTAGCGGTGAGTGTAGGCCTCCATGGCCTGGCACACCAGGGGAGGCAGCTCCAGCTTCTCCTCCTTCAGCGGAGGCCAGAACTCGGAGGAGAGGATGATGGAGGAGAGCGAGAGCGCCGGCTGCTCCTCCTCGCTCAGCCTGGACTCCTCCTCACGGATGTTACTGTTGATCCTCCGGGAGTCGGCCATGTCCTGAGGGGGGGGGGGGGGGGGGCATCTGTTTATTTAACTTAATGGTTTATGATTTCACATGAATGATTCTTTCAGAATTAGCTCCATAACTCAACTAGGAGTTACCAGGGAAACCAGGGAGGAGATCAACGCTAACATCGGGTGGTGTTGTTGTTGTTGCTATGGTTACCTTTAGCATCACCTCGCAGTAGTGCATGTGCGACTCTCCGAAGCGGAGCTTCAGCAGCTCCACGTTCCGGATCTCCCTGAAGACGTTCAGGAGTGAAGATCACATGGGGGCCTGATCAGAGCAGATCCCATTCATGCCATTACATGGACAGGTGGTGCCGGCCTACCTGGCGGTGTTGTAGTTGAGTTGGTGCAGCAGCCGGTCGGCCAGCACCGCCCGGTACTCGTCGATGAAGATGTCCTTGCTGCCGTAGATGCTGACCAGCAGGCTGATGATGTCAGAGGAGCGCCGCTTGGAGCCCGTCTTCTCTGGAGGAGAGAGAGAACGGGAGGGGTCAGCCTCTCATTGGTCGGACTCAGCGGGCCGCCCACTGGTGCGTTCGCTGACCGGGCACGGCGTCCGTCGGGTCCGGACTCCAGTCCTCGGGGTCGTTGCCCTCCTCGTCGCTGTCCTGCATCTCCAGGGTGACGGGGTCCCCCCGGGACAGCTCCGAGGCCAGGTCCGTGCAGCCCTCCACGTCTCCAGTGAGGCCGGCTACGATCTGCCTCACCGTGTCCTCCCGGGTCCTTGAACGCACCGCAGAGGTCTTCAGCACATCGTGACCCCGGCGATGTGTACCGGTCAAACTTAATCAGGAAATCTTACCTGAGGTACTTGCGGATGGGCTGGCAGGCGACCTGCAGGATGACCATGGAGGGGTCCAGCTCTCGGAGCGCCTTGATGGCCGAGATGTACACGGTGAGGATGTCGGAGGTGTGGACGCCTGAAAGAGGAGGGAGAAGTGATCTTCACGTTCATCACGGAGTGACCCTCTGCTCCTCCTGACTCACCCGGGTGCAGCAGGCGGCTCTCGAAGGCCGACTTCAACGAGGTGAGCAGCTGCTGCCTCTGGTTGGTCCTCTCCAGGCAGAACTTCAGGTCGTCGATGGCAGCTTTGGATTCTGGGAAATCTAAACATCAGAGGAAAGTATCCGAGTAAAACATGAAATCACGTCTGCTCCCGGCTGAGGTTAGCTTAGCTTAGCATAAAGACTACTAGCCTCTGATTATACTGAAGAGCTCCTCGATCCTCATGTTGACGTAGATCCTGCAGAAGAACTGGTGCATGTGGCACCTCCACTGCTTCAGGACGGAGCCCCCAGGCTGGATGGCGGGAGCCCCGGGAGCCCCGGGAGCACCAGGAGCAGGTCCAGCGCCCTCTCGGTCCGCCTCACTGGCAAACACCTTGCTGAGCCAGCCCAGCACCAGCTCCAGCCACTGCCCCCACAAAGACACCATCAGCCTCCACTCAGAACGGTCCTACGTCACACAAAGCAGGCGCAGCAGAGACGGGCGGAGGTCTTACCTCCTGGAACTCCAGCAGGAAGGAGCGCTCGTACTCGCCCCGGCAGTGCTGCTCCATCCGCTGCTCGATGAGCTTGTGCAGGATGGAGGTGACGGCCTCCGAGCTGACCCACTCCAGCAGCTGCAGCTTGGAGCTTCAAAGACAAGCTCAGAATGAGACACACGTCCTCATGCACGCTCCGCTCATCACTGACCGCTCTCCACTCACAGGGTGTGGCTGAGGTTGTGCAGCTGCTCCAGGGCCTCCTTACACCAGCACTGCTGGGCCGGGACGCCGCAGCCCGGACAGGCCCCTCGCTCGGGGCCCTCCGGGGGCTCGGCCCCGTCCTCCGCCTGCCCCTCCTGGCTCATGTAGACGGAGAAGGTCCTGCTGTAGAACTCCAGCACTCGCTCCTGGAGCACCGGGGCGGGGGAGAAGAGGAGCATGGCCCTGATGATGGTGAAGGCCCGCTCCTGGAGGCCCCCGGGCCCCGGGCCACAGAGGCCGCTGCGGCCCTCGTCCTGCCACGCCTCCAGCTTCTTCAGACCGCCTGGACGAGGGAGAGCGGCGGATGAGTGACGTGTGGATGGCTCAGCACTCACCGACTCTTTGTGTTCTCCTCCACTTGCCCAGAAAAGGTTCCAGCCGGTCCAGTAGGGTCCGGAAGGCGGTGATGAGAACCCAGGCCCGGCCCCTCTCCTCCAGCTCGTTCTCTGGCTGCTTGAGTCCGGACCAGAACTCGGGAACCACGGACGAGGACAGACGCATCTGCAGAGTCTCCAGCAGCCAGCCGCCCAGCAGCCGACCCAGACCCTGAGTGCACAGCAGGGCCAGCGAGTCCGAGAGGCCCTGATCCAGAACCGGGCCTCCCGGGGACATCTGGAGCGTGGAACCGAGTCACGTGTTCATCATGTGCAGCCTGATATCTACAAAGCCACTAATCTGCGCATGCATCAGAACCATGAGCTCTCATCCACCTGGACCACTATCACTCATTTTGACCACATCCGGCCATATGTAAAAAGAAATCTAAAATAAAGTTAGCCGAATTTAGCCGAGGACACCCCTCTAATTACATAGTGTCCTACGTCACGACCTTCCTGCTGTGAACCGACGCCACGCGCGAGACAACCTTAAATAGTGACATTTTCTAACGGGATCCGGTAGCGTCGGTTGGGTCCATGTTGTGCAGCGATGGCGCCACTCACCAGCGCGGCAGCGACGGTCTCCCACGCGACGGCGACCCCTCCATGTCCCGCCATGTCAGCGGATTCCATCGCGATGTCTTCCATGTCCTCTTCCATGTCTTCTTCTATTTATTCTTCCATTTCTTCTGCGGACACAGCGAGCTAGCTAGCGCGAGCACAACATTTACACTTTGGATTGGTTTTGTGGAACGTCAATAAAAGGCTTTACATCCTTTGTCTCACGTATGTTGCATTAATAATAATATAATAATAATAACTTCTTTCATCTGTAAAACCCTCTCGTAACTCAATTAATTTGAAATCACGTCACATGGTTCTTGCTCGGCTATCGCGGGTTTGACTCTTCGGCATCGTCTTCTTCTTCTTCTTCTTCTATGACTAAAGTAGACAGGCTGTAGGCTAAAACGCCCCCTAGTGCTGAATTGGTCCCTGTATTCTCCTGCCAAAGGTGGCTTTATTTTGAAGGTTTACAGGAAGTGTTGCTAGGATATTGTGCCTCAAGCTACCACTAGGTAACTTGATGTTTTTTGGGCGGGAATCAATTTGTGGGTATAGCTTGTTTTTGTCTTTGTAGTGTGATTTTAAATACAAACTAATGAAATACTCGACATTTGAATCCATACGATATATGTATAATATGTTATACAACAATAACAGAAAATAATAGAATAGAGTTATAATTCTGACTAAAGTGAAAATGACATTGTATTAGTTATGCATTGTGACCACTGGAGGGGGAATGAAGACCATCACTTAACGCCATAACGTCAGACATTATAACATGCTGACACTTCCGGTAAAGACATTCAAAGTAAAAGTATCAATACTTCCTTCGGCTTCATAAATATGAATGTTACGCGTATTGGCGACGTCAAACAGGGTCAACGTGTTGTTGGTTTGCGTGATTATTTTTTTTCTTCCTAACGAACAATTTTCCCGGTGTTCCCGCGGTTAGAAAGCTCCGTGTCGATCAACCGGTTTTTAAGCACAAGCTAACGTTAGCTGAGCCGCGGCTCACAGAAGCACCGTCATGGCAGCCGAGTGCGAGTGAGTTTGATGACAGTGTGAATATCGTTTGAACCCCAAACACATCCCGTGACACTCCTCGCTCTTAATGCACAGTTTGTGTACTCCGCGACTCAGTGAAATCGGATGAAACGTGACGTCATCCTGGTGTAGCTAACGGTTACTAGCCGCACAGTGTGCGAGCTGACCGGCTAACGCTAGCTCCATATAACGTTAACTGTTAAAAAAACAGCACAGAAAGGCAGCAGCACAATTTAAATAGTATGTTTATGTTCTCCACAGCGTGGCGTCTGAAATCGAGGTGCTGCAGTCGATCTATCTGGAGGAGCTGCTGGTCAACAGGAGAGAAGACGGGTGAGACTCCTCTTAAATTAGCTTTAGCAGACATTACATAACTCTCCTTCATTAGCTTCATATATTCATGCGACATGAATACAGTACTTAATGTTGATGGTCTTTCTCATGCCTTTGTACATCTCAGACATTTGTCATTTGACAGCCTCACTTTTCAGATGCTTTGATGTTGAATGTGCTGAATAACTTCAACGTGTGTTTGTGTGTGTGTGTGTGTGTGTGTGTGTGTGTGTGTGTGTGTGTGTGTGTGTGTGTGTGTGGTGTCTCCATAGCGACTGGGAGGTGAGCCTGGTCCTCTACCCGTCCACAGCAGAGGACTCTGTGTCCCAGTTCGTGCGGCTCACCCTGACTCTGACCCTGGATCAGCAGGTGTGGTGTCCTCCATGTTGTGTTCCATGACTCCCAGTGAGACTCGACCATAAACACAATGTAGAACATCTGCACATGTGACTGAAGTTGTCCCTTCTCTGCTTTGCTCAGTACCCTTCGTCCTCTCCAGCCATCTCCATTCACAACCCTCGGGGGCTTTCTGATGACAAGATCAGCAGGTCGGTGGCCGACGGCGAGTCACGGCCTTCTGCTCAGGAGATGTTTGATCATTAGTGTGAAACCTTGAAATCATGTGCAACCCCTTTCTCCCAGTGTCCAAAAGTGTCTTCAGCTGGAGGCTCAGTCCTGCCTGGGTTCACCGGTGTTGTATCAGCTCATTGAGGTCACTCTATGTCCAATTCCTTTCATTTGTCTTTTGCATTCTATTTCACTGGGGCCTTGTCTCGTGAGGTGATGACGAGTAACTGATCTCCTCCTGTTTGTTCTCCAGAAAGCAAAAGAAATCCTGACTGAGAGTAACATTCCTCATGGAAACTGTGTCATCTGCCTCTACGGCTTCAAGGTGCGCCGCTTCAACCGATTCCTTCATAGATAGAGTATAGTGTAGTATAGTATAGTAGTAATAGTCTGCAGGGTATTGATCACGATTCAAAAGCAGAGCCAGCTGGTCGAGTCCGTCTCTGAACTACAGATGTTTGTGCGTCCCGGGCGTCCACAGGAGGGAGAGACCTTCTCCAAGACGAGCTGCTACCACTACTTCCACTCGCACTGCCTCGGCCGCTACGCCCGCCACTCGGAGCAGGAGCTCCGCCTGAGGGAGAAGGAGCTGGAGGAGGACAAGACCAGAGAGAGAGCGGAGCGCCAGGTTAGAGTCCACCTCCCTGAACCGGGACACTCTGCAACAAGTAAAGATTTAAGAGATTAACGTGGAAAATGTAGGAGTTAGTTCTCTTATTATGAATGATTATTAAAGATAGAAGATAAAAATGCATAAAGATGTATTCTGAGAAGACAAGGAGACCTCAGTCTTCAGGACTTGTAGTATAATAGATGATAATAAATAAAAACATGAGGCTTAAGGACAAACACAACGTGTTTAAATCCAGACAGCGGCTCACATGATCGTGTTTAATGGTGCCGTTGCCATGGCGACCAGCGCGGTGCCATGAGGTCCATCCTACGTTGCAGAGTGGAGTTCACACTCACACATTTGCTGATATTATTACACAATAATGCCCCCCGTCCCTGGGCTCTGTAACCCTTTGCTGTCCAGGAGCTGACCGTGGTGTGTCCGGTGTGCAGAGAGCCTCTGACTTACGACGTGGACCAGCTGCTGTGCTCCCCGGCCCCCCAGCCACCAGAGGTAACGCCATCTTATCGTAGGTCTCACTAGAGGGGGGGGGGGGGGGGTCCACAGTGCTGCTCTAAAGCCGTGTCCTCTCTCACTCAGCTGGACCAGGCCGCCATCGCCTCCCACTTCCAACAGAAGTGGTTTGAGCTCCAGAAGCTTCTGGAGAGACAGAAGTCTAAGGGAGGCATCATCGACCCGGAGGAGGAGGCCAAGCGCTTCCTGATCCACACCAACGAGGTGAGAGCACTCAGGATGCAGGTCATGTCTGAGCTTGTCTCTCTTTATACTAAAAGTGTGTGAACATTATCATTCATTGTTAATTATAATTGTCACTGTTTTTATTTTGGAGTAATGACATCATATAAACTCATGATGTCATTCTACACATCACTGACTCAGGAACCTTCTTTTAATGTCTCTTTCCTTTTAGTTTCTAAAGTTGTTTCTATTTGAGGATCATTGAAAGATCAAACTTTGGCTACTATTTAAAGCACCACGATGTCACATGACCGACCAGGAAGTTGTAATTCCACTCTTTCGCCACTAGGTTGATTAGAAAAGAGAGAAAAAATGTCGCCGCATAAAGTTCTACAGAATCATTTACAGTGGTCTGTTGACTCCCACAGCCCCCCCCCACTACTGAGAACGAAGACCCGGACCCGTCTCCTGCAACCCAGCGGCCCTCCGCCCCCAAAGCAGACTCCCATGAACCCGGAGTCAGTGCGGACCACTTTGTGCCTCGACTGTCTCATGGCAGAGGAAGTCAGGGCCCGCGGCGTCATCACCAGGCGTGGGGGCCTCGGAGAGGGGGCCGGTCCAGACCTGAACACCGGAGAGCCCCCCCCCCTATTGTTGAGCACCTGGACAAACTGTCCCTGACCTCGGACAGACCTCAGGGTCCCCACATGCGAGTAGATGCACAGGCGTCTCAGTCCAAGACCGGCAGGAGTCTCTACGCCGAGCAGCCAGGGGCCCCGGGGTCTAAGGAGGAGCTGCTGGGGGGGCGGGTGGCGCCGGAGGCCGAAGGCCCCCATGATGCTGCAGACGGACGATGCCACCGCGGGAGGAGAAGGGGTCCTCACCGACCCGAGCCTAACACCCGGGGGCGCTATCACTGGGACAGGCGGGCTTCAAATAGCAGGGGAGGGCCCAGCAACCCCTACAGCAGAGGGGGGGGGGCCCGCTGGGGCCACGACAGGGACTTCCAACACAAGGTGGTGGAGAGCGAGAGGAGAGGAGAAGAGGTGCTATGACAAAGGGCAACAGGGGGGGCAATGAACAAACGTGTGTGTGCCTTCAGGATCAATCTGCACAGATTAAAGAGAACCAGGACCAGGACACCCACGTGGTCCTGGTCCTGGTTCCCACTGTACACCTCCACGCAGAATGACATTACATACAGATGGTTGTGGCTCTTTGTTGTGCAAAATGACTTGAAAGAACTACAAATTAAATTGTCTGTCAGTGTGTTCCCTGTTTTTTTTTTTAACAAGACAAATTTAAATTTTTATATATATATATATTTATAATAAGCTCATTAAATGCAATGCTTTGTTAAACATTACATCTAACCCAACATAAAAAGTCATTTAGTAACATTACCGCTATTTCTCTGGTAAATGTGCACAGTTCTTCAGTCACTGGATGAGTCTCTATAAACCCTATAATCATAATTCACTTAGATTAAAAAGATCTTTACACAATGTGCCGCTAAGCCTCATGGGACATGTAGTCTTTGAACGCTGAAGCAGATGCATCCTGGGAGCAAGAGGGGCGCCATCTTTGATTTTTTTTTTCCCCCGCACTGAAGACCAGCCCCTCTGCGCAGCTCCTCCGCGGCGTGTTGTTGTTTCCAGGAGGACCGAGGTTATGACCGGCGGGAGCGCGTTTCACAAAAGCTACAACAACGGCAAAGACTCCGAGTCCACGATGGACGTGGATATGGACTCCAGCCACATGGAGAGCGAGCGGGGCGACCTGGACAGCAGCATCCCGGCGGCGGGCTCCTCCAACGGCAGCGGCGGGGAGGAGGACGAGGCGGAGGCCCTCGGTCGCATGAGAGAAGCCGGGTGCTCGAGTAGCCAGCGCCGCCCGGACGGAGGCGGCGGGTACTGCGGCGGCCGGGAGCAGGAGGTGTCGGTGGAAATCGGAGAGACGTATTTATGTCAACGAGCCGACAAGACGTGGCGTGAGTGATGCCTCTGCCGCTTCCACCCTGACGGCTGCTGATGAAGTCCCAAAACTCACTTAGCACTTAGAATCAGTAGTTAGTAGAATCCTTTTTTATTGTGTGGGAAACGTGGCAGTAAGACGTGATTTGAGGATTTACAAAGTCTCTGCAGTTTTCTGGAAAATATGATGATAAACCCCCAAACCAGCAAAGACCCCAAAAGTTGCTGTTTCATTGGAATAAATCTGCGTTTTTTTAGCATGACAGCGCCAAACTGAATGAAATGAGCAACACGAACCAAATTCCCTTTTTAATTAATCCAAATAACGATGAGTACGTTTTTAAGTATTTAAATGGTTTAAATGTGAACCCAGCTGAGCCCCTGATGGACGTCCTCTCTCTGTAGATACAGCAGAGGTCATTCAGTCCCGATTGAATGAGCAGGAGGGAAGAGAGGAGTTCTACGTTCACTATGTGGGATGTGAGTACACGGAACGAACCGTTACACCATCCAAGTCACCCCCCCCCCCCCTACGACATCAACATTAGCATCATCCTCCTGCTCTCCTACTTCTCCCTTTGACCTTTCGCAGTCAACAGGCGCCTGGACGAGTGGGTGGGCAAAGCCCGCCTGGCGCTCACCAAGACGGTGAAGGACGCGGTGAGGAAGAGCACGGAGATGGGCAGCATCGGGGATCTGTGCGAGCAACCCGAAAGGAAGATCACTCGCAACCAGAAGCGGAAACACGATGAGATCAACCACGTGCAAAAGGTCAGAGGCGCTGTTCTTTAAAGGCCCCCCCGCCCCCCCCCAATGCACTTAATGCTTTTTATCTATAGCACGTTTCCCTTTGCAGACGTACGCAGAGATGGACCCAACGACGGCGGCTCTGGAGAAGGAGCATGAGGCGGTAAGGTGGTCCACCAGTACACAACTACCTCTTATAGTACATAAAGACATGAAACATTAAAGTATATAAAGACATGAAACACTAAAGTATATAAAGACATGAAACATTATAGTATACAAAGACATGAAACATTAAAGTACATAAAGACATGAAACACTAAAGTATATAAAGACATGAAACATTATAGTATATAAAGACATGAAACATTAAAGTATACAAAGACATGAAACATTATAGTACATAAAGACATGAAACACTAAAGTATATAAAGACATGAAACATTATAGTATATAAAGACATGAAACATTAAAGTATATAAAGACATGAAACATTATAGTATATAAAGACATGAAACATTATAGTATATAAAGACATGAAACATTAAAGTATATAAAGACATGAAACATTATAGTATACAAAGACATGAAACATTAAAGTACATAAAGACATGAAACACTAAAGTATATAAAGACATGAAACATTATAGTATATAAAGACATGAAACATTATAGTATATAAAGACATGAAACATTATAGTATACAAAGACATGAAACACTAAAGTATATAAAGACATGAAACATTATAGTATACAAAGACATGAAACATTAAAGTACATAAAGACATGAAACACTAAAGTATATAAAGACATGAAACATTATAGTATATAAAGACATGAAACATTAAAGTATACAAAGACATGAAACATTATAGTACATAAAGACATGAAACACTAAAGTATATAAAGACATGAAACATTAAAGTATATAAAGACATGAAACATTATAGTATATAAAGACATGAAACATTATAGTATATAAAGACATGAAACATTAAAGTATATAAAGACATGAAACATTAAAGTATATAAAGACATGAAACATTAAAGTATACAAAGACATGAAACATTATAGTACATAAAGACATGAAACACTAAAGTATATAAAGACATGAAACACTAAAGTACATAAAGACATGAAACACTAAAGTATATAAAGACATGAAACATTATAGTATATAAAGACATGAAACACTAAAGTATATAAAGACATGAAACATTATAGTATATAAAGACATGAAACATTAAAGTATACAAAGACATGAAACATTATAGTACATAAAGACATGAAACACTAAAGTATATAAAGACATGAAACATTATAGTATATAAAGACATGAAACATTATAGTATATAAAGACATGAAACATTAAAGTATACAAAGACATGAAACATTATAGTACATAAAGACATGAAACACTAAAGTATATAAAGACATGAAACATTATAGTATATAAAGACATGAAACATTAAAGTATATAAAGACATGAAACATTATAGTATATAAAGACATGAAACATTATAGTATATAAAGACATGAAACATTAAAGTATATAAAGACATGAAACATTATAGTATATAAAGACATGAAACATTAAAGTATACAAAGACATGAAACATTATAGTACATAAAGACATGAAACACTAAAGTATATAAAGACATGAAACATTATAGTATATAAAGACATGAAACATTATAGTATATAAAGACATGAAACATTATAGTACATAAAGACATGAAACATTATAGTATATAAAGACATGAAACACTAAAGTACATAAAGACATGAAACACTAAAGTATATAAAGACATGAAACATTATAGTATATAAAGACATGAAACATTAAAGTATACAAAGACATGAAACACTAAAGTATACAAAGACATGAAACACTAAAGTACATAAAGACATGAAACACTAAAGTATATAAAGACATGAAACATTAAAGTACATAAAGACATGAAACACTATAGTATACAAAGACATGAAACATTATAGTACATAAAGACATGAAACACTAAAGTACATAAAGACATGAAACATTATAGTATATAAAGACATGAAACATTATAGTATATAAAGACATGAAACACTAAAGTATATAAAGACATGAAACATTAAAGTATACAAAGACATGAAACACTAAAGTATACAAAGACATGAAACATTATAGTACATAAAGACATGAAACACTAAAGTACATAAAGACATGAAACATTATAGTATATAAAGACATGAAACATTATAGTATATAAAGACATGAAACATTAAAGTATATAAAGACATGAAACATTATAGTATATAAAGACATGAAACATTAAAGTATATAAAGACATGAAACACTAAAGTATATAAAGACATGAAACATTAAAGTATATAAAGACATGAAACATTAAAGTATACAAAGACATGAAACATTATAGTATATAAAGACATGAAACATTAAAGTATATAAAGACATGAAACACTATAGTATATAAAGACATGAAACATTATAGTATATAAAGACATGAAACATTAAAGTATATAAAGACATGAAACATTATAGTATATAAAGACATGAAACATTAAAGTATATAAAGACATGAAACACTAAAGTATATAAAGACATGAAACACTAAAGTATATAAAGACATGAAACATTAAAGTATATAAAGACATGAAACATTAAAGTATACAAAGACATGAAACATTATAGTATATAAAGACATGAAACATTAAAGTATATAAAGACATGAAACACTATAGTATATAAAGACATGAAACACTAAAGTATATAAAGACATGAAACATTATAGTATATAAAGACATGAAACATTAAAGTATATAAAGACATGAAACATTAGATAAAGACGTGATCTCCAGCTGCTTTCTGGTATTTAACCCTAATCGCTGTCCATCAGATCACTAAAGTCAAATACGTGGACAAGATCCAGATCGGGAACTTTGAGATCGACGCGTGGTATTTCTCTCCGTTCCCCGAGGACTACGGCAAGCAGCCCAAGCTGTGGATCTGCGAGTACTGCCTGAAGTACATGAAGTACGAGAAGACCTTCAGACATCACCTGGTCAGTGCAGCAGCTCTCACCAGGTCATCTGGGTTATTCAGTACCAAGCTGTTCAAGTAGTTGTTTGCATAATCATTTACAGTTTGACCCTTTGACCTTTGGTCCTCAGTCTCACTGTCAGTGGAAACAGCCTCCAGGCAAAGAGATCTACAGGAGAAGCAACATCTCTGTGTTCGAGGTGGACGGGCGTGACCACAAGGTGAGTTCAGGCCTGCTTGTTCCACACTGAGGGAGGTTCCTCCCCTCAGCCCCATGTGACTCTCTTCTGACTGAAAGCTGTGTGGTGATTCGTTGTCGTCTCTGTTTGCAGATCTACTGTCAAAATCTTTGTCTTCTAGCAAAGCTGTTCCTGGACCACAAGACGCTGTACTTTGACGTGGAGCCGTTCATCTTCTACATCCTCACCGAGGTCAACAAGCAGGGCGCGCACATCGTGGGCTACTTCTCCAAGGTACCTTGGTCCCCAGGGGCTCCGTCCTGTAACGACACACGCTTTGGTTCAGCTGAGTAAGAGTTTAGTGCTTTTATTTATTTATTGCGTTTCAAGGCTACACTGATATTATTCATATATCATTAATGGAATCGGATCCAGGTGACATTTAGTGGAAGAAGATCCATCTCGTCATCTTTAAAATTCCCAAGATGTTTTTATTCACACGAAAAGAGGCTATTACATCATTTCTGAGGGGGGGGGGTCATAAACTAGGACGACTTGATCTTGAAGCTCATCAGCGTCTTTCCTCCACACGCTTCCTTCTTCTTGCAGGAGAAAGAGTCTCCAGATGGGAACAACGTGGCCTGTATCCTCACGCTGCCTCCCTACCAGCGCCGAGGCTACGGCAAGTTCCTCATCGCCTTCAGTAAGTGGCACCGACTGTGTGTGTGTGTGTGTGTGTGTGTGTGTGTGTGTGTGTTCTTCATGAATCAACTGTGTGTGTGTGTGTGTGTAGGTTACGAGCTGTCCAAGCTGGAGAGTGCGGTCGGCTCTCCTGAGAAGCCTCTGTCCGATCTGGGGAAGCTGAGCTACAGAAGCTACTGGTCCTGGGTGCTGCTGGAGATCCTGAGAGACTTCAGAGGAACGCTGTCCATCAAGGACCTCAGGTAGAGACGCACGCGGCGACGTCCTCGTCCCTCCGGCTCTGACTTGAGACGCTCATAACGACCCTCCCTCCCCAGCCAGATGACCAGCATCACGCAGAGTGACATCATCAGCACGCTGCAGTCGCTCAACATGGTGAAGTACTGGAAGGGTCAGCACGTCATCTGTGTGACGCCCAAACTGGTGGAGGAGCACCTGAAGAGCGCCCAGTACAAGAAGCCCCCGATCACAGGCGAGTTTACATTGCTGTGGTTTCTCTTCTGTAGGCTGGATGTCTGCCAGGTGATGACATCATGGCTGCTCTGTAGTCACCTGATCTAAACGGTTTACATAAGTTGCTTCCGATGTCATTATCTGCGGTTTGTTTACAAGTGAAACCAGATAGAGACCTTAAATCAGCTGAGCTCCTTTGAGTGTTAATACTTTCTGTCTAACCCCCCCCCCCCCCCACCATCCCCACAGTGGACACCATATGTCTGAAGTGGGCGCCGCCCAAAAACAAACAAGTCAAGTTGTCGAAGAAGTGAGAGGCGGAGCCACGTCTGTTTTGTATCGTCTGTTCTGTTTCCTGCTGTTATGAAAACTCAATGTACATATTCATTCATCTGTAGCATCTCGCAGTATTTTCTTAAAATATGTCGACAAAGACAAACAGACTGGTGTCCTGATTTCTTCTGTCTGTTTACTTTGGTCTAAAATCTTCTTTTAACATCAAAGTCTTGATAATTAGGAATTAAATATCTGACGTCATAGTTGCCTGAATAATAACAATATTTATTCCGACAAGTGGGAGGAGTCATGTGATGAGGATACTGAGCCTCCATTGGCTCTCAAGAATTCTTTCCTAAATTCATTGCTGGATCTTATACATATTTATTTATATATATATATATATATAATTTATTAGAACATATGTATATATTGAGATGCATCTATGAACCTAGTTTGTTGGGGTCAGTGATTTGAGGAAAGACTCAAAAGCCCCACAAAACTTCAGAAAATGAATTATTTAGGATAAAATGTGCGTGTTTTTATCCACGTCCTGGATGTGTGTCCTCACTGCAGCCCTGTGTCCTGCAGCTCGGTAGCGGTGTTTAACACAGTGACGTCATGCGAGGAATACATTGCGTTAGCACGAAGCTAACTAGCTAGCTGAACCTCCCAGGTTAATATTTTTAATCGAGTCCCGGCCCTAATAATATATATATTATATATTATATTATATATATTGACCTTACATATATTTTTTTTATAATTTTTTACCTATTATTTAAAAAAAATATTTTCTGTGACATTTTTTGACCCTACATATTTTGACTTTTTTCACAATATTTTTTTCCCATGACATGACTGGAATGATCTTAGATGAAGCAACCTACACGGCCCTGTCACTAATGCCTAATGCCCCAAATTTCTGTACTTTATTTCTGGGTTCAACCCTCAAGGGACATGGTGGCTCTTCCTAAATCCTTTTTTAGTTTTGTGTAACTGACATTTTTAAAAAATCATAATGGGATATTGCCCCAGAGACGGATTGGTGCATCTTGGAGGATCAACCGTGCTATTCATCCTTCCTGCATTGGTAAAGGCACAAGTGAGTTGAATTTGAATGTAACAGAGAATTGGAGGGTGGATGCACCAAAAAGGGTAAACAAATCTACACCCTGTGCCAGACTGTCAGTTTAAGGTTGTCCACAGGATGCCCTGAAGTAGACAAACATGTGATTGTCTTGAAAAATGCCCTCAGAGGCTGTAATAAGTTTCATGTCAGTGTGACCACTGAATGAGACACATCTGCTCATCTTTACTGACTCATCCGGCCTTCTCTCCCGTCAAAAAGGTGGAACCCTATAGGCTACGTAGCATGGCTAATAAGTGCTAAAAGCAAAGCAATTAACGTTAAATATATAGTCAATTCATCATTCAAAAGATTCTTCATCATTCTTGACAATGCCATCATAACTCAAGTGAACGAGCCTTGTGTTTCTGCATAACCCCTAGAGTTCACTTCTCTGAAACAACCAGTGGGGACAATGCCCCCACTACTACCTCCGCGGTAGTGCACTCAAGACTTGGCAGGAGCAGGATTTGAACCCACTGGCAGCGCTTACAGAGGCTTTCGGCTCCTTCTTGCACCCCTACACTACCAGTCCTGGTCACATTTTGGCAACTTTGATTCTCCTATTTAACCTTGAGCATGTCAGTTAAACTTTAAAACTCTTTTAAATGCTATTTCCACATCTGGGCCTGAACCCACAACCTTCAAGTGCAGTGCAGGCTTGTGGCAGCAGCTCTTCCCCTGTGCTACTTCACCACACACTAACTAACCCTTTGTTTGTTGTATTTAACCTTGAAATTGCTACTCAAACCTGAAGTAAAGCCAAAGGCTCAAACCCAAGACTGGGCTTGAACCCACAACCTACATGGTAAGGACAGTAGCTCCTCAGCTCTTGTGCTGCACTACCTCACCATGCACAAATTAACTTTTTGTTTCTCGTATTTAACCTTGAGACTGCTACTCAAACCTCAAAACGCTTTCAAAGCAGAAGTGATGTCTGCATGAAGGGGGCATGAACCCACAACCTCAGGTTGGAGCCTGCAGCCCTTCAGTTGTTCCCTTGTGCTATTCAATATCATTATGTCCGTTTCTCATATTAGACCTTGGGATTGTTTACCAAAACCTCAAAAATGTTTCAAAGTTTACAGTTTGAAGCCCTGACTGCAACCAAACCCTCCTTCTGAGAGAGCAGGTTTGAACTGAGGATCCTCCACACTTCAGCCTTCCTGCTATCTCCCTGCACTGTTCCACCACACACCTGTTGATGCTTTTGAATCCAACCTCAATTCTCATAGATTCTCAGGCTGGAATCCACAACACAACACACTTGTCTGCTGGAATTGGTTGAACAAAAATAAAAATCCATGTGAAAAAAATTACTTCTCACTGTTCTCAGGTGAAATATTTATGCAATTAAAATGCGATTAATTTCGATTAATTAATTACAAAGCCTCTAATTAATTAGATTAATATTTTTAATCGAGTCCCGGCCCTAATATACATATATATTTTTTATTTATTTATTTCCCAAAATAAAAAAACCCTGCTGCCAGTCACAAACTGTCGTGTGTGTGTGTGTGCGTGCGCGTGCGTGCGTGCGTGTTGATACGCTTTCACCGGAGGTCTTTGAACGCCTCACAAGCATCTATGTACTTAAATATAAATTGGGTAAAAAATAAGTTGGACACAGTTTAAAGGGAGATTGTTTTATTTTCAAAAACTGTACTTCAAACCACTGTGTTCTTTTGTAAGGCATTTACGACAATTCTTTTGTATTTTGGACTTTTGAGACGGTTTCAGAGAGGACTTCCTAAAACAAGAGAACATCTAAGGCACCTCACGACTCCCACAGAGAGAATGATGAATAAAATGAAATAGGTCACTAGTGGATATGGAAGTGAGGCAGAAATATGCAAAGGACAAATAATCCTCCAGAGTGAAGCCTTTATCGACAGTGTCTCATCATCAAAAAGACACGTTGAAGTCCTTGCGTCTCAGCGTCCAGAGAGCTGTCCTCTATTCGTCTTCTCAGAGACGAAACAAGTTCTTTTACAAACCTTTACAAAAATAATACGTGTTCACAATCTGTGACGAACGCACACTGATTGAGCAAAGACTCACAAGTACGAACCTCACTCCGCTGTCCAGTCCGTTCAGAGCAGGAGAACGACGATGAAGACGTTTCTTTAATTACGTCAAAGGACAACCTCCATAGATCCGCTCCACCCACGGGACACGTGGAGGACGTGTCCTCGTTGGAGTGGAATCTGGATGTAATTTAGATAATTAGGAAAAAACTAAAGCTTTGGGTCTCTGCGTCAGACGTGAACTTAACGTGTGTCAGAACTTTATAGTTAACGGTTAATTAAAATCAACCTTAGAGACCTCAAAGCATTCAGCAGCCTTTACAAACAAACTAACAACTAATCGCAATGTTTTCATATAAATCTCTGAATAAATTATACAGAACAAGTTCTTTGCTTCTTTATTTTTTGAATGCAGAACTTGTAATAAAATTATTCTCATTTGTGTTCCTGCATTTCACTGCATGGAAAAATATAAAAAAATAAAGAGTACATGAGAAAATGTTCGCAGAAAACACTTCCTGGGAAACAAAAGTTTTAATACTTTTCAGTGTTTGTGTTTGTTGTTAAAGTGCTTTTATCGATTTCAACCCTTTAATGAAACTTTAAACTTAAAATCTGATGATCTATAAAAAAAAAACAGCTTTGGGCCTAAAAATGAGCGACGACGTCCTTCCTTCACGAGCACAACTCACACAACAAGAGGTGTCGAGTTCTTGTGACACACACACACACTCACTATCACACACACACACACACACACACACGACTCTGTTGTCCCTTTGATTCGTCCACCTTGTTTCACCTCAAACTTTAAATAAATAAATACGAGACACAAGCAGGACGTCGTGCCTTCCTTCATTTGTTCCTCTTGCCCCCCCCCCCCTCCGGTCCATCCGCCTGCTACCTGATCCGCCCGTCCTCTCCGGGGGGGCTCAGGTCCGACTTGGCGTCGGGGCTGGCAGAGCTCCATGCGGTGTGGGGGCAGCGCTGCATGACGGGGCAGGCGCTAGGTCCCATGGAGCAGACGTCGGCGGCGGACCAGTGGCCCCCCAGCAGCCCGTCCAGCCAGCGGCGCAGCGGAGCCCCCGTCAGGCCGGCGTTGGCCTCGGCCTCCTCCACGGCGCCCAAGCTCACCGGCAGCCGCAGGACCGGGTTCAGGCCGTGGAAGCTCTGCTCCATGTAGGAGTTCCTGGCCGGGCCGGCGTGCAGCCGCAGAGCCTCCTCTGGGGGGGGAGAATGGTGAGGGAGGGGGGGGAGAATGGTGAGGGAGGGGATCTGGAAAAGCTTCCAAACCTTTTTTAGCTCATTTACCAAATACACAACGAAATGCCTTTGCATGTTTCATGTTAAGCATCAGAACAAAAAGCGCTAATGGCACCATTAGCAACATTAGCACCATTAGCACCATTAGCACCATGGGTTGAAAAATTTCGGAGGATTCCGAAAATATTTTTCAAACCACTGCAGGTGATTTCGAGGTGATCTTCTAGGCTCCTGTTACACACACACAGATACTGGTGCATGAAACACACACACACACACACACACACACACACACACACACAGACACACACACAGCCGATGTCCTTCTATTCATGAAGCAGCTTCACTTACAGCCATCAGAGGTCAAACTAAACAGTGAGGTTAATAATGATAGAGGTGACCCTGTGTGTGTGTGTGTGTGTGTGCGTAGTGACACTATGAGCGTGGTGACAGCTGTGACTCGAGGGCCTCTGGGTGTGTAACTGGTTCTGGTTCCTGACGCACAAACCACAGGGAGCGCTGTGGCGCTTTTGAACACGCGGGAGTTCCTGCAGGTTGGGAGCGGCCGTTTCGATCGACCTTCCCCAGTTAGAGACCTTAGAGATCCCCCCCCCCCCCCCCCACCCCCTAACCCAACCCCCCCCCCCCCCCCCCCGGGCCAGCTTACCTCGCCCTATGGGCTGCTGTCGGTGGAACTCCAGCGGCGCCACCACGAAGGTGGTCTGACCCAGCGGGTTCCAGTGGTGCAGCACCCTCAGCGTCCACAGCCCTGGCCTCAGGGGGGGGGTCAGGGGGGGGCGGTAGTGGGTGACCTCGGCGGAGGCGTCCACCAGGATGTCGTAGGTGGCGGCGATGACGTTGGTGGGGTCGATCCACACCACGGTGGCCGTCAGGTTGCTCTGGCTGCGGCTCCAGCGCTGCACGGCCACCGGCGCGTCCGCGGGGCCCAGCAGACCCCCCCAGTTCCTGAAGAGGCGCTCCTTGGGATCCCAGTCTGCCCCCACCTGAGGAGCAGATCTTCAGGTCAGTGTGTTCCCGGGGGTTCATTCCAATTTGTGTGTTCACAAGGACCTCGTGGAGTGTGTGTCTGACCTGCACATGCTGCAGCCTGTTTGCGGGGTGGGGGGGGCTGGCCTGGCTGAAGTGGTCTTTGGAGGTCACCCAGGTCTCCAGGCTCTCCGGCTGGGTGGAGGCCCGGTTGGTGGCCACGTGACGCACGAGGTAGCCCTGGAACGCGTCCGACAGGAAGTAGAGGTGGACGGACAGCGGGTGGTTCAGGGCCTCGAACCTGCGAGGGGAGACGTTCTCAGGGGGGGTGTCCAGAGCCCTCGGCGCCAACCCCCCACCCTTTTTACAGATGCCAGTATATTTGAATTACGTTTTTCAAAAGAGCCCCAAAAAGTCCGTAAATGTGAAAAAGTCAAAATAACTGATGATGTTTTCATTTTCATAAATTATAGATTCATTCCTTAAAATCATCACTAACACAACGGTGCCACTATTTGTGTGGGTCTGTGTGTACTCGTGTGGGCCGAACCCAAATCACAGGTCGGGGGGAACAGACGAGTCCTGTTTGACCGTAATGAAGCCCCCACCCATCCTGGCCAGCGCCCCCCCCCCCCCCCCTTACTCCAAACACAAGTACCTCCTTGTACCTTCTGTGGTCAAACCCCCCCAGACACACACACAGCCTCCTACGTGCTGGAAAGATCCCGTCTGAGCGGCTCTGTTCTGGAGGACCAGGGGTGAGGGGGGGGGGGTTTACTCAACGTTCATGATGCACTTTTACCTGAAAGCCCACTTGTTCACTTTCCTTCTTACACCCGTATTCTAATCAATTTCGTTCTGGTTCTCTTCTCACAAAGCAACAGCTGAGCTTTCGCATGTCAAACAAACGCTTCAGTCGGTTGGAACATCTTCTTCATGAAGTTAAGTCGACTCATTCCACAAAAGAGATGAGATACAAACCAAAGATCTAAGGTCACACCCCAGAAACCCCCAAAAGGCCTGCGAGCGTCAACCTCTGGGACCGTCGTGAAGAACTCTCCCATTTAGTCAAACCCCCCTGGCGCCATCTGTCACCTCGACACTGACTCCGCCCCCCACCTCGTCCCCACCCCGCCCCCCACCCCGGCCCTGCGCGCGGTACCTGCAGCTGTTGTCGTTGGGGTGACCCTGCAGCGAGCCGGCGGCGCGGGACAGTCCCATCCGGGCGAAGGCGTGGTAGTGGCTGAGCACGGCGTCCGCCAGGCCGGCCAGGCCGTCCGTCTCCTGCTCGTAGACGTTCTCCCAGTAGGCGTGGAGGCCCGGCGTGCCCGCGGCGGGGGCCCCGAACAGGAAGGCGTCCAGCTGGTTGATGACCTCCTGGCTCACGCTGGCCTCGAACTTCCGGGCGAAGAAGGTGGGTCTGGAGGCCTGCTGCGCTCGGGGAGAAGACGGGAGGATCAGAGGACCACTGGGACCCGCATGAAGGGGACGGAGTGAAGGTTAAAACAGAAGAAGAAGGAACACGACTCGACATCCGCTGGGATGAGGGACTGCGAGCGAGGGATGAACACGATGTGCGAACTGAACCTCTAACAGATCCAGTCGGACCGGAGAGAGTCAATGAAGGACGTACCCACACAGCGGGGAACACATGCAGTACGATGCAGCAGCTAGCGTAGCATGCAGCAGCTAGCGTAGCATGCAGGAGCTAGCGTAGCATGCAGTGACGCACTGCGTTTTATTGAGCAAATCTCATAGTTGTTATTAAAGAAAACAGCTTGTACGACTAACAATAGCACACACATGCACTTCAAGTTGATCAAGAGAGACCGATGATGTCATCAGGTGGGTGTGACCTCATCAAACCACCCAAACCTAATGAGAGGGTTATTCTGGGGCAAAGACAACAAGCCGCTCTCCTGTTGTTGTGTTATTTTTGTGGGTTCAAATTGTCTAAAACACGGAAATGCACAACGATACGAGAGCATCATTTGTAACTCTGAGGTGCAGAGATGATCTTCTGAGGAGCCGAGGAGCCTCTGGGAGCTAAAGGTCACCTGGAAGCGCGGCAGGTCGGAGGGCTTGAAGTCGTTGGGCGAGCAGCCGCACCAGTCCACGATGTGCTTGTACTGGCACTTGCAGCCCAGCTTGCGGTTCCAGTTGGTGAGCCGCAGGTTGTTGTCCACCATGGTCTGGCAGTGGGCGCTGTTCTCCAGCACCGTGTGGAAGAAGGACTGCGCGGAGACAACATGGCGTCACGTGACCCCCCCTCACACGACCCTCATGGTGTTTTATCATCGCTGCTCATATTGTGTTGTAGAGCACACGTGTGTTACCTCGGCGGGCAGCAGTGTGTAGGTGTAGAAGCGCTTCATGCTGACGACCAGCTCGTCCTGGGAGTTGACCACGTAGTCCACGAAGGCCCGGTTGAGCAGGAACCAATCGGAGCCGCCGTCCACCGCAATGCCTTCTGGGATCTTTCGGTCCCCGAGGCGCCACATGTGGGTGTCGCACTCGTAGAAGAGGCGGTCCAGACCCTGTTTACGGATGAAGCTGGGAGGAGACACGGATAATTACTTCCACCTGACTTTTACTGTGTACTGTGTGTACTGTGTGTACTGTGTACTGTGTGTACTGTGTGTACTGTGTACCGTGCGTTGTCTCTGCCGTGGGATTTGATGAAGTTCTTGTTGCGGTACTTTGAGAGGAAACCCACCAGCTGTTCATTGGTCCTGAGGAGAGACAGCAGCTGTCAATCATCACACATTGACCACTGGATACATACATACATATATATATATTTATATATATATATAATGCTCCAGTTTATTCTCCACCAATGTTTACGCGGCTGTTTTTCTCTGTGACATTTTCACCATCAATCATCTGTAGAAATGACATCTTTAAAGTTTCTAAAGATATATTTTGTGGAGTAAAAACGGCGTCAATAAAAGTTTTAAGTGGCACAAGGAGAAAGTGCAGAAGTGAAGTAAAAGTACTTATTTAAATTCCATCACTGCCAAACTGTCCATTCTAGCAGAAAACTCTTATGTAACATCCACGCGTTTCTCTGTGCCTCAAACATCAAACACACATAAAGCAGCATTCTTCCCCCAAATGTTTGAACCAATCGTCTCTTTCTTTCAAACCATCTTCCATCTCATCTTCTACGAGGAGGAGAAAACCCTGTGTTCTCATTGATGTTAAGTTTGTGTGACCTTCTCTGACCAGAGAAAAAAAGCGGCACACACACACACACGCACACACACACACACACACACACACTTCCATTGACTCCATGTGCCTCGATGATGTCATAGCTATTGATGGCATTGTGCTAATGCTGTGGATGTGATATGGATTGTAGCCGGAAGGGCGATCAAACAGTTGCTTTGACAAAAGGACAGAGAATGGATTAGTGTGTCTGTCTGTTTGTGTGTGTGTGTGTGTGTGTGTGTGTGTGTGTCTGTCTCTCTGTGTGTGTGTGTGAGTGTGTGTGTGTGTGTGTGAGTGTGTGTGTGTGTGTGTGTCTGTCTCTCTGTGTGTGTGTGTGAGTGTGTGTGTGTGTGTGTGTTCTTGCCATAAAAAAAGAACCGGAGCTTTCACATTCAAATCATCAGGGAAGGACGACGCACTCGGGCCTATTGGCCACGTAACCTCCTCTTAGCTGCTTAAGACCCCCCCCCCACACACACACGCTTTGTGCCTCACCTGATGGGGTAGTCTGCAGCGCTGAGGTTGATGAAGAAGTCCCAGGACCAGTCAGACATCTGGAGAAGGTCCTCCATGCTGCGTAGGTACATGGTGAGCAGGCTGGCCCCGCCCCAGATGGTGGACATCCTCCAGGGGGTCACCCGGACGTTGGGGTAGCGGCCGGCCAGAGAGAGGACCTCACTGTAGAGGTAGTTGGACCTCTGAGGAAGGGGGGGGGAAGGTTGATGCACTGAGTCAAACACACTGGTCTCTTCACTTCCTGCAGTTCAAGTGAAAACATGAGATTTCTCTGAGGGGGGGGGGCAGGTCTCACCAGGTCCACGTGGATGTAGTAGTAGTGCGAGGTGTGGTAGATGGCTTTGAAGAGACGCTGGAACTGGCGCGAGCCTCGGCCGTGGACCACCAGGACGAAGGCGATCCGGGCCGGGGGGAGCCGGGCGGCGTCGGGCGGGTCTTCGTCCCACTGCACGTTGACGCTCGCCTTCCCTGGAAGGACAAGGAAGTCACCGTTTGACAGGATCCAGATGTTTCCTTTAGTCAAACTTCAGTGTGAACCCTGCTCTCCACTCGGGTTCCTCTGCCTCACCCCCGCCTCGCTGGAACCGTCCCGCCGCCTGCGGCCGGCTGAGCTAAATCTGCCTCCTGAATAAACAAAGCCTCTGGCAGCCTGACGCCGCGCCATCGTCACGCTCGCGCTAAAGATGGCGCGGGTTGAGGCCTGCGCGGCCTAATTAGTGACCTCCCCGGCCTGCTGGGATCGGGAGTCGAGGAGAAATGACTGTAATCAGACGGCTCGGGCCAGTGGACGGAGAGGGAGGGGGGCGGGAGGGGTGGCGGTGGGGGGGGGTGGGGACGAGCACTTAGAATCCCAACGCAGGAAACCCAAACCGCGGCTCGACGTCCTCCTCCTCTTCCACGGGCTGAGCTCACGTAGGTCGATGCGGCCTGAGGACGTAATGACTGGTGTCCCCACAGCGGCCTGTGATCTTGTGAGCGGAACCTCAAACAGGCCGCGGCGGTTCACAGAGCGCCGCTACACGGGTAAGACATTAGTCAGCCGTTCCAAAATAACACCGGGAACTGGCTGGTGGGGGGGTAATTAGGCCGATGCGTCCGGGCCTCGGGCCTCTGAAAATAGAGCCGCGATGGGCACGTGCCGGGTTAGAGGTGCTCCTCAGGGGATAAATCCGGGAGAAGGAAAACCCTTCTTTGGTTCGTGGGTTCACTCACAGCTGCGTTCACACGGAGGAGGAACCGGTCCTCAAAGGAACGTGTTCTGGGCCACTGCCCCACGCTGTAAGTACAGACTCCAACAAACCGGGACAACACCCACCTCTGGAAATGTCTTCAAGAGAACATTATTTCCAGGAACTATTATCTAGTGATTTTGGGCCTTCAGCTTTCATCTTGACGAAATGTATTTCTTAAATGATTGGAGTGGATTGAAGCTTTTTAACAAGTCAGAAGTCTTTCCAGCAGTGAAGAGACAAATGTATACGTACGTCTTCTTCTCCTCTTTGACCCCCCCTTTCACCTCTAAATATTTACAAGTAATCCGTTAGGAATCTTTAATACTGATCTAAATCATCTTAATGGATCGATCCGTCCACGTTGGTATTATAGCACCGTCAGACTCCCCCCCCCCAGTGTGCCCTTGACCCCTGCTTCCTTCCCTTGGCCTCCTTGGTGACCTCGGTGATCTCACCTTCGATGGGGCAGTAGCGCGGCACCTTGCGGGGCATCAGCGCCCCGTCTTTGTGGCGGCAGTAGACCTCCACGATCTGCTGCCGGCACTCCCGGCTCTCGGCCCGTGACAGCGCGGAGATGGCCTCCTTCCCGCTGACCTCGCACCGCGGCGGCGCTCTCCTCGGCTCCAAACCGGGCGGCGAGGACGACTCGTTGGCCCGCCTGAGCGCCGGGTCGCGATCGGACCCCCGGACCGGCGCCGGAAGCGTTGGCGCCGGCGGGTGGGGCTTGCGGACGTGGGTGCGGGTGTGGTTGTGGAGGTGGGCCGCCCCTCGTGGCTGGAACTTGAGGACCTCGTTGGCGGGTTTTCCCAGCATGCTCTGAGCCTTGTCCAGCTTGCGCTTGGCGTTGGGGGGGGGCACCCGCTGGCGTGGGGGCCGAGGCGCCAGGTTGCTGTTGCTGTCGATGGTGTCGAAGTCTTTGGGGACGGAGTTCTCGTTGTTGTTGCTGTCCGGACGGAGTTTCTCTTTGGGCCGGTGGGAGTGGTACACGTCCTGAGAGGAGAAGATACACCATGAGTACACGATAAGTACATGGAGTACATGGAGTAAACAAAGTACATGGAGTACACAAAGTACATGGAGTACACAAAGTACATGGAGTCTTTTTTGACGTCATCACAAACCCTCGAAGCAGAAGATCCGACGACAACGACCCCCCAGAGGCAACGTGACATCATCTCGCCCTCTGAAGGCATCTCATCCCACTTCCTGAGACCTTTGACCCCTGAGACACAGGCAGCTGGCCTCCCAGTTGGGTGGCAATACAATCTAATATATATATATATATATATATATATATATATATATATATATATATATATATATATACATATATATATATATATATACGTATGTGTATATATATATACACGTATGTGTGTATTACAGTTGTAAATCCACATGACCTCAATGGGTATTTTAATCCCACACATTACCCTCTGGCTATTCTAGGGATAAAGAGTGTGTTTATGACACACGCATACAAACACACACACACACACACACCCACACACACACAAACACACAGACACACACACACACACACACACACACTATGAGGGCCAGTGAGAAGGCAGTAATATCAGCTCTGCCACCTGCTCCTCAGACAACCTTTAATTATCTCATCTGTAATATCGTTTTAGAGCTGAGTGTGTGTGTGTGTGTGTGTGTGTGTGTGTGTGTGTGTGTGTGTACCTGTGGGAACATGACATTCTGAGCTCGGCTGAGGAGGAAGAGGTTTAAAGTGAAGTGAGCAGGTGAATGGAGGCAAGCGTTAGGGTTAGTGGCACAGCATGTGGCCCCCCAGCTAAAATGAGTTTGACACCCTGCTCCACCACGAAGACAACATCCCACGTCGTTGTCCTTCTTGTCATCAATGAGCTCTTTGCTCCCGTCAGCAGAGGAGGAGACAAAAGGAGAGGACGGAGGCAGATGGACAGAAGCTCAATGGACCTTACGAGGGACGTGGGGATGCTGCTGATTGCGGATTAACTCCATCCATCCCAGTTTTAGTGAGAATTATCTCAAAGATAATGGGGGGGGGGGGGCAGCTTTCTGGTTTTAACATTAGCGTGTTGTGCTTGGTCGCCAATAGAGAGAGTGACGAACATCTGAGTAGAAGGGGAGGTTTCCTACAGGGACCCTGGTGAGGAGGCCACTACCACTTCAGGCCACAGGGGTCACAAAGTGAAACCTCTGTGTAGCAACTTTAACACAAACTGATATTATCAGTGTTAGTAGTAGATGTGTCTACTGACACATCGTAGACATTATGATATCGTCTTCACACGAGGCCTCCTGACACCAACATCTGTGGTTCCATCTGCAGATGCTGGAGGCAGGAGACGAGAAGAAGACAAAGACAAGCTGTTGCTTTGAGACAAGTCCATCAAGAAACCATCAATACATGATCAATACTTATTGACAGCCATAAAAATACTAATGATCTGAGGACGAGCTCCGAAATCATGTAACGAGCCTCACAAATACGAGTCTTTTCATCCCAAAGGAGTCTCTCTCACACACACACACACACACACACACACACACACACACACACACACACACACACACACACACACACACACAGAGTATTTAGGGATTATCCAACAATCTAAACCAGATTATAAAGTATGAATCCTGTCAGAGAAACCTGATCCAAAGCGATTCTTTAATCCCATCTGACCTGGCTGTGAGGATGTGAATCAGCGCTGACACACGGCACTGTGTGTGTGTGTGTGTGTGTGTGTGTGTGTGTGTGTGTGTGTGTGTGTGGGGGGGGCTGGTTGAGGGGGGTGTGCCCGTCGGTCCGCCCCAAGGTGCGATGAATGTGAGATTTGTCCAACTGTGGCGCCATAAACGACTGGACGAGAACATCAGTACGCATGGTGCTACACACACACACACACACACACACACACACACACATACACACACACCTATACACACACTCAAGCTGCTCACCAACAGAGCCGTTACTGAACTGCTTCAGTGACGTGATGTTTGTGCTGTGGAAGCTGCTGCAATGGGTTAAACACACACTTTTATTTTAAATTAAAATGGAAATAGAATGCTTTTTCCTGTCAATAAACACACACACACACGCAGACACACACTATCACCTTCACACATGTTCAACTTAATATTCACAATAGCTTGATTGATTAAGGCAACGATGGAACAATCAATCAATATTGAGAGGAAGCTGAACTTTATCAGTAATATAGATATACAGATATATCTATACTTGTTTCTGATACATGAAATGATCAATCCACCAAGATGAAGAATGAATAATAATTGATGATGTCATGGATGCAAAACGTGTTGCTCTTCTCAGACACAAAACCGTAAACATGTGACGAGGAAGGAGGAGGGGCCACCGCGACAGGAGGCTTCTAGGGGGGGGGGGGCGAGGTGAGTTAAAAGACCCCCCCCCCCCAGTCTCCCTTCACCTCCCAGTGTCCTATAAAGAGCGCTGGCATGTGTCTCTAACCGTCAGCACATACCACACACACACACACACACACAGACAGACACACACACACAAGATCACAGGGCATCCGGCTAACCGTAATGAAAGGACGTAAAATGGATCCATGCAATACAACTCGACTCGCTCTCTGTCACACACACACACACACACACACACAGACTCTGTTCTTTCATGTCTTGACAACATGAGAACACCTGGATCCCGGCAGGTGAAGCAACACACGCACACACACACAACACTATTTGCTCAACATAAAACACTGGAATCCCCCCCAGATCATATAGTGTATAGTAATGAAACATATGAATGAAAGCCACACACACACACACACACACACACACACAGACCGAAGGACTCTCCGTAAATTGCCACTTTTTAAAAGCTAATATCAGCGGGGAAGAATGACCATAATAAGACACTTTTGTAAGACCTTGATAGTTTGCATGTTTCCTACGGTCCCTGAAGGGCTCCTCAATATCTCCATGAGAAGGATTTTAATTGAACCCCTAAATCACAACAGTAGAATCCAGAGTTTAAGGTCACACATTCTATGCTGAAGCTTCGCTGGGAGGAAAACAGCAGCTGTAACGTTTTCATTATGTTCACCTTATTCACGAAAACAAAACGAGATTCTACAGACTCAATGACAAGCGGAACCCCGTCAATCAAATACGCATTTAAGTAAGATTGAAATGATACGACACTGACACGTGACTGAGACCCTCGATGAAGTTATTTTGGAGCAGGACGTGCGTCATGCTTTTATTCCGCATGCATTTCATCAATAAATCGGCACTTAGCGGCAGCAAACATCGATGTTTTCCGACAGCCACATTGACGTTGAACAGCTGGCCGCCTCTGGATGTGATCCCGGCTCATGGACCACATGGACCTCCTGGACCTCCTGGACCCGCGTCCAGCTCGCGTCCACCTGCCGCATCCGCGGTGACGACGCGTCCTAAATGGTCGGGCTTCGCCATTGAGTTCGGCCTCGCGAGCAGGACGCGAATGCCAGAAAAGCAGCAGCCGCTGCCACGCGGGCTGCGCCCCCCCCCCCCCCCCCCCGACCCCCGCTGGGTGGAGGAAACACGGGTGTGAACGTAAATGAAAAGCCTTGACGCGGCTCTTACCGCCTGCAGCCGGTGCCGCGCCGCCGCCTCCCCGAGCGGCGGCGGCGGGTCGCCCTTCTTCTGCAGCCCCCTGCGCGGCCGCCCGTCCGCTTTGTTGAGCCCCCCCGCGCGCTCCTCCTCTCGCTTCTCGCGGCTCCTGGCGCCTCCGTCCCCGCCGGCGGAGTCCAGGCTGCTGAAGTTCCACACGATGAGGGTCTGCACCAGCAGGACGGCCAGGGCGGCGATCAGCAGCGCGGACTTGGAGCGCCGGGCCAGCCTGCGGGCGCACGGGTTACCGGTCATCTTTCCTCCTCCGTCTCCTCCTCCTCCTCCTCCTCCTC
The DNA here is from genome assembly GCF_949316345.1 of Pungitius pungitius. Lineage (NCBI taxonomy): Eukaryota > Metazoa > Chordata > Actinopteri > Perciformes > Gasterosteidae > Pungitius > Pungitius pungitius. Next base: position 737,795 of record NC_084911.1, read on the forward strand.
CCTCCGGCTCAAGCTGAGAGCCCCATCCGCTAAACGCCACAGCGGGGTGTGAGTGCTCGCTCCCCGACGCGGCCTGAGAGGCGCTACTGGCGGGCGCACGGGAGGAGGAGGGAGGAGGAGGAGGAGGAGGGAGGAGGAGGTAGGAGGGAGGTGGGAGGAGAATGGAGGGGACTTGGCTGAGGCTGGAAATGAGGAGAGAGGTTCGGAGGTTCGCAGAGAGGAACCGGAGGCCCTCATGCGGCCGATCATCAGCTCAACAGCTCAGTGAACATCAGCACACACATGACAATAATCATAAGAATGATGATGACTAGACAAAATACATCATTAGAATAATTATCAATATAATGACAAACAATCTGGGTAATAACTGTAATGATAATAATGATACAACTATAATAAAAACAAAAAAATGAGAATGACTAGTAGTACAAATTATGAAAACTATAATAATAATGATAACAAAAATGATGAAATGCACTACAAGCATAATATAATACAACTATAATAATGATAAAACAATGATAATGACTATAATGACATGACAAGGAATGAAATTATAAAACTATCAACTAATGATAAAAACATTATGCAATGAATTCATACATAATATCTGTAACATACAGATTTGCATTTAATCATAAAATTGTACTGAAGAAGGCTTGAAACTAGAGACTGAGACCATAAACTCATGTTTACAATGTTTACTGAGGGAATAAATCAAGAGAGAAGTAGAGTCATTTCCTCATAGACGTCTATGGGAACAGAGGAGTCGCCCCCTGCTGGTCACTACACAGAAGTAGAGTCATTTCCTCATAGACGTCTATGGGAACAGAGGAGTCGCCCCCTGCTGGTCACTACACAGAAGTAGAGTCATTTCCTCATAGACGTCTATGGGAGCAGAGGAGTCGCCCCCTGCTGGTCACTACACAGAAGTAGAGTCATTTCCTCATAGACGTCTATGGGAGCAGAGGAGTCGCCCCCTGCTGGTCACTACACAGAAGTAGAGTCATTTCCTCATAGACGTCTATGGGAGCAGAGGAGTCGCCCCCTGCTGGCCACTACACAGAAGTAGAGTCATTTCCTCATAGACGTCTATGGGAGCAGAGGAGTCGCCCCCTGCTGGTCACTACACAGAAGTAGAGTCATTTCCTCATAGACGTCTATGGGAGCAGAGGAGTCGCCCCCTGCTGGTCACTACACAGAAGTAGAGTCATTTCCTCATAGACGTCTATGGGAGCAGAGGAGTCGCCCCCTGCTGGTCACTACACAGAAGTAGAGTCATTTCCTCATAGACGTCTATGGGAGCAGAGGAGTGGCCCCCTGCTGGTCACTACACAGAAGTAGAGTCATTTCCTCATAGACGTCTATGGGAGCAGAGGAGTCGCCCCCTGCTGGCCACTACACAGAAGTAGAGTCATTTCCTCATAGACGTCTATGGGAGCAGAGGAGTCGCCCCCTGCTGGTCACTACACAGAAGTAGAGTCATTTCCTCATAGACGTCTATGGGAGCAGAGGAGTGGCCCCCTGCTGGTCACTACACAGAAGTAGAGTCATTTCCTCATAGACGTCTATGGGAGCAGAGGAGTCGCCCCCTGCTGGTCACTACACAGAAGTAGAGTCATTTCCTCATAGACATCTATGGGAGCAGAAGAGTCGCCCCCTGCTGGTCACCACACAGAAGTAGAGTCATTTCCTCATAGACGTCTATGGGAGCAGAGGAGTCGGCCCCTGCTGGTCACCACACAGAAGTAGAGTCATTTCCTCATAGACGTCTATGGGAGCAGAGGAGTCGCCCCCTGCTGGTCACCACACAGAAGTAGAGTCATTTCCTCATAGACGTCTATGGGAGCAGAGGAGTCGCCCCCTGCTGGTCACTACACAGAAGTAGAGTCATTTCCTCATAGACGTCTATGGGAGCAGAGGAGTCGCCCCCTGCTGGTCACTACACAGAAGTAGAGTCATTTCCTCATAGACGTCTATGGGAGCAGAGGAGTCGCCCCCTGCTGGCCACTACACAGAAGTAGAGTCATTTCCTCATAGACGTCTATGGGAGCAGAGGAGTCGCCCCCTGCTGGTCACTACACAGAAGTAGAGTCATTTCCTCATAGACGTCTATGGGAGCAGAGGAGTCGCCCCCTGCTGGCCACTACACAGAAGTAGAGTCATTTCCTCATAGACATCTATGGGAGCAGAAGAGTCGCCCCCTGCTGGTCACCACACAGAAGTAGAGTCATTTCCTCATAGACGTCTATGGGAGCAGAGGAGTCGCCCCCTGCTGGTCACCACACAGAAGTAGAGTCATTTCCTCATAGACGTCTATGGGAGCAGAGGAGTCGCCCCCTGCTGGTCACTACACAGAAGTAGAGTCATTTCCTCATAGACGTCTATGGGAGCAGAGGAGTCGCCCCCTGCTGGTCACTACACAGAAGTAGAGTCATTTCCTCATAGACGTCTATGGGAGCAGAGGAGTCGCCCCCTGCTGGCCACTACACAGAAGTAGAGTCATTTCCTCATAGACGTCTATGGGAGCAGAGGAGTCGCCCCCTGCTGGTCACTACACAGAAGTAGAGTCATTTCCTCATAGACGTCTATGGGAGCAGAGGAGTCGCCCCCTGCTGGCCACTACACAGAAGTAGAGTCATTTCCTCATAGACGTCTATGGGAGCAGAGGAGTCGCCCCCTGCTGGTCACTACACAGAAGTAGAGTCATTTCCTCATAGACGTCTATGGGAGCAGAGGAGTCGCCCCCTGCTGGTCACTACACAGAAGTAGAGTCATTTCCTCATAGACGTCTATGGGAGCAGAGGAGTCGCCCCCTGCTGGTCACTACACAGAAGTAGAGTCATTTCCTCATAGACGTCTATGGGAGCAGAGGAGTGGCCCCCTGCTGGTCACTACACAGAAGTAGAGTCATTTCCTCATAGACGTCTATGGGAGCAGAGGAGTCGCCCCCTGCTGGCCACTACACAGAAGTAGAGTCATTTCCTCATAGACGTCTATGGGAGCAGAGGAGTCGCCCCCTGCTGGTCACTACACAGAAGTAGAGTCCTTTCCTCATAGACGTCTATGGGAGCAGAGGAGTGGCCCCCTGCTGGTCACTACACAGAAGTAGAGTCATTTCCTCATAGACGTCTATGGGAGCAGAGGAGTCGCCCCCTGCTGGTCACTACACAGAAGTAGAGTCATTTCCTCATAGACATCTATGGGAGCAGAAGAGTCGCCCCCTGCTGGTCACCACACAGAAGTAGAGTCATTTCCTCATAGACGTCTATGGGAGCAGAGGAGTCGGCCCCTGCTGGTCACCACACAGAAGTAGAGTCATTTCCTCATAGACGTCTATGGGAGCAGAGGAGTCGCCCCCTGCTGGTCACCACACAGAAGTAGAGTCATTTCCTCATAGACGTCTATGGGAGCAGAGGAGTCGCCCCCTGCTGGTCACTACACAGAAGTAGAGTCATTTCCTCATAGACGTCTATGGGACCAGAGGAGTCGCCCCCTGCTGGTCACTACACAGAAGTAGAGTCATTTCCTCATAGACGTCTATGGGAGCAGAGGAGTCGCCCCCTGCTGGTCACTACACAGAAGTAGAGTCATTTCCTCATAGACGTCTATGGGAGCAGAGGAGTCGCCCCCTGCTGGTCACCACACAGAAGTAGAGTCATTTCCTCATAGACGTCTATGGGAGCAGAGGAGTCGCCCCCTGCTGGTCACTACACAGAATGCAGCTTTGACTCATGAAGCTTTGGCCTTGAGTGACACGACTGCAGCAAAAACTTAGTTAAGCCACGGTCACGAAAGATATGGTCAAACGTAGGTGTTTCTTGGTTATAAGCCGTAATAGTCAGAAGAAGTGGAGACTTTAATGCATAAGTAAAGTAGATTATATTATTCTATTCAGTTCCTTTTGCAGCAGCTTCTTCGTTGTATTGAAGGTTCTCACAGAGCTTTGTTTGGTTCAAACAGCAGGAAATTGACAGCTGAGTCACTGTAAGAGCCCAAAGTGTGAATGTTGTTTAATTGGACTTTCTTACGTTGAGGATGTATTATATTGGATATATGTTGACGTGACGCCCCCTTTTTGTGTTTGCAACAGGTGCAACCGAGATGAGCTGATTAGGCACTAATGCAGTTTATCTACCGTGTGACGGAATGTTTTATTTTGTGTACTTAGTCAACGTTTTTAATGCGTAACAAAAGTAAGATCTCCTGTCATTCACGTCAAGAAAATGAAAAATGTAATGTGCCTGCAGCTCAATAGCGGCTTGGAAATATACGACAACGAAAGAACGGCACTACAGTCACATTCACCAAATGTTTGAGAGCCCATTTTATGTCACATTGAGTAACTTCATCTCCTCAAACACACAGGGCTGTGAAATTTACCAGAAGTCACCGTTTGGGTAAAAAGGCAAGATGTTTGTTCACCTAGCGTGCCTCCCCCCCCCCCCTTTCTCTCCCTCTCCCCTGCCTTTAGCGCCAAAAAGGTCTCATTGCCAAGGTGTCACACATCCCATGATGGGTAAAAGCAAAGAGCTGTCTCAAGACCTTCACAACCTAATTGTTGCAAGATTTCTCACAGAGGAGTGAAAGGAATAATCAGAAGAGTTGTCTAAGAGCCAAGGACCACTTGTGGAGAGCTTCAAAAAGACCTGCATTTAGCAGGTACTGTTGTTTCAACGAAAACCGTAAAGGCTGGAAGAAGCTTCTGCGTCGTGTTGACGGACGCGTTTCACTTCCTGGTTCTAAAAGGTTTGCTCGTGTTGCAAAGCATTTCAACTCCAGACCACCAGGCGGAGCAACGTGTTCTGTTGAAGACGACCTACAGAGTGACATCTTTGTGTGTGGAAGTCGTTGGTTTGTTTATTTATTTATCAGAGACTTTTTTTGTCCTGTGCATCGCCACTGCTGCTTTTCATTGCATTTTTTTTGCGGACATATTTGTCCTGTATTTTCTCCACAACTTTGTTCACCCCTTCGACCGGCAAACCATCATCGCGTCCTTATAGTCCGGCAATGACGGGTTGTTGTATCAGTGATCATATTTACATTTTGGAAAAGCCAGTGAAATACTGGGAGAATGTAGTGTGGTCAGATCAGAATGGAACTGTTTGGAGGAGAAATGGCACTGCACATCACCCTAAAACACCATACCAACAGTGAAGTTTGGAGGTGGGAACATCATGGTGGGCTGCTTCTCAGCAAATGGTACTCCCAAACTTTACCTAATTGAAGGACGGATGAATGGGGCAAATTTACAGAGACGTTCTCGACAGAAACCTGCTGCCATCCACCAGGATGATGAAGATGAAACGAGGGTGGACATTTCAGCAAGACAATGGTCCCAAACAAGCAAGGAGGCTCTCAACTGGTTTTAAAGAAAGAAAATAAAGCTGCTAGAATGGCCCACAATCACTGGACTGAAATCCCATTGAAATCTATGGAAAGATCTGAAGATCAAGAGTCATAGAAGAGGCCCACGGAACCTTTAAGATTTGAAGACTGTGTGGAAGAATGAGCCAAAATCCCACCAGAGCAAAGCATCCGACTAGTTTCTCCATCCAGGAGGCGTCAGAAACCTGTCACTACCAACAAAGGCTTTTGTACAAACTATTGAATAAATATCAGTAAGCGTGTTCAATACTTTTCCCCTATGTCATTTCACATGATTACACATAACTTGATTTCTGAACTTCTTTATTTTGGTTTCTTTGGTATGTATGTATCACTTGGGTTGTTACCAAGATCTGGTGAAAGTTTCATGTCACTAACTCCTTTGGAAATATATTTACTGAGAGAAATGGTGACGTGTTCAATACTTATTTCACCCGGTGTTTGTGCTTGACTCTTAGAGAGCAACAAGTATTCCTCTAAATGAGTCATCTCTCTTGTGCACCGTCATCTCACTCCGCCTTCAACACAACAGCCAGTCAGACTTAACAACCGTTTATTTTTCAGGTTTTCATTGTCATTTACTTTTTCTCCAAATATATGAAAATACATCTGAACATACAAAATAAATGGTTGACATGTCGTAGAGCTCACATGTGGCCCCACGCACCAGTGGTTGGTTTTGGGGCGATGGTTTTAAGGATCTTGATTCGATTGGGATCCCAAACACAATCCTCCTCCAAACCGCTCTTCACCATTCCACAGTTGGGGGGCACCCAGGCGGTGTCAAACACCTCTTCGAAACTGCTGTCATGCCAGTTCTTCTGACGGGGGTGACCTTGACGATTGATGGCGATCACTTTCCCCACGTTTACCGAAACCTTGATGACGACCCTGTCAGCCTCCGGATGATCAATGGGGTAGCGGCTGGCTTTCTGCAGGTCTCTGCTGAGGTAGACGCCGGCGCCGAGCATTCCATCTTTAGACTGACGGAAACCGCTATTCAGGATTGATTGAGCCAATGCCCTGGTGGTGCCGTGGTACATGACATAGCGTCTGCCCATAACTGGAGCACCGAGGCCCATTGGAACCACCCCATCGGGCAGATCAAAGTCATCTTCAGCCCACTGGTACTGCATGTCGGTGTCTGGATCCCTGTGGGAGGAGAGCGAGGTGAGAAGAAACCTCAGCAACGCAGCAATGGAACCAAAGAACTGAGAAGGCAGTCGACCACAGGGCTGTGGTTAGCCTAGCTTAGCACAAACACAAAGTGAAACACGATGAACGTCGACGAATGAGTCAACAGGCTGCCTCATGTCACTCACGGATGTAACACTCCACATCCGTGTTCCCCTCAGGGTGGATTCATAGCTTTGGTTTCCTCTCAGTAAACATGACCTCGTCCTGGCAGGTTGAGCTCAGAGCCTCTCAGAAGACGCTCAGACCTTCTGATAAAGGTCATCTGAGTCATTTTCACAATGTGCTCTGAGGGACTTAGTTTACACCTCGTCCTTTACCCCCCGACTCAGAAAAATAAAGACTCGCCAAAACACCTCTATGTTCGTTTCATTCTCCTGAACAGATTTTTAAAAATAGTTTTACTTTTACTATTAAAATATTTCAAGAAAAGCTACTGAAGTAAACAGGGATTAAACCTTTCCATCAGACTCATCTCCTCATAGTGATCATTCTCACATAAAGATGCATAAAGGGTGCACATACCTCTCTCTCTGCGTTCCGCCAGGAGTGAAGGCTGGAGGTCCCTCTGCTTCATATAAGCACCTGAGGAGGAAGCCGCGCTTCTTCTTTCACTTTTGTTTCACTTGTTGCGCCGTGTTGTAACTTTCGTTTACAGTGTGTACTCACGTGGGCGTGGTCATCACAGCGGGGGGGGGGGTCTGTTCCGCCAACCAGCAGCTCAGGGCTTTTAGGGCCTTAATTACCTGCAGATGTCAGTTTCCTTCTATTGGCGTGGAAACAGAGGAGCTCGTCGAGGTGTTTCCCGTAAACGAGGCCTCTGTGAGCTGCAGATCCAGAAGAACGAGACCTCGCGACGTGAGCCAAACGCAGGAGACAGGAGCCCACGAGAAATCTCTGCTGCACATTTATAATTATTCATAATTCATAGCGTTTTGATGTATCAGACCAGGTAGGGAAGTCAAATGAGGTCGATGTATTCAATTTACACTTCAAAGATCTTCATTTAGTTATTGAGAATGTTTCGACCATTAATTAAAAAACATTCAAATCAGGGAGAAACTTTTTTTTTAAAGCCCCACATCATTCGCCGGGTCGGCCGAGTCCGCGAGGGGTCAGGGGTCGGGGCCCTGGTGGGGAAACGCCTCTTCTGTCAAAGTTACATTTATTACAGAGCTTAAACTCGACGTGGTATGACGTCCACTTTAAAACGGCGAGCCCTTCAGAGCCCTTCAGACGACGCGTTGGACAGGTTTTCCTGCTCTTGTGACTCATTCAGCGTTCCAGAGTGGGAGCACCGACGCATTATTAAAACACTTATTTGCACGTAGAAGTAGATTAACCGGCCCTGTTCATCGGCTGTGACTCACCACGAGGAGATGAACAGCTCATCACGTCTCCTCAAGTGTGTTTCTTCAGCTTCAGTTGTGATTTAAACTCAGTGGATTAAGGAGAAGAGAATTCAGCCCATGTTGCAAACGCAGCAGCTCACTGTGGAACTCAAATATCTCTGTGATCATCTCTTCTCACCAGAGTCCCCTTTGCAAACCGCTCATTCTACTGCAGCAGGGACTCACAGTTGTGGGCTGAATCCTGGGGTTACGACTCGATTGGATCGATATCAAGACAAGCGCTAACTGAGAGATGACAGTCACATGCACACACACACACACACACACAGACACACAGACACACAACAACATGACAGTGGGAACGTTAAAATAAAAACACAACGGTTGATCTCACAGTTTTACCTCTGCTGCATTAACTGATGAATAAAGGTCACATGTGACGCACGATGAGTCACCAGTGATCAGGTTTCTCCTTCAAGCGACAACGACAACTTCATTATTAGTGTATTTCCTCCGTGTCTTTTATGGAGAAAATCATCTTCATACCAAGCATCCATGTGATGAAGATGAGCAGATGACGAGAGCACCGGCCTCAGAGACACCAGACAACTGCCCCATAGAGAAGTAAGACCCACAAACTTCATGTCTCTTGTTGTTTTGTGTCTCTTTGAGGTTGGTTTTTGTCTCTTCTGGTTGCTTTGCTTCTTCGTAAATGATGTGTGTCGTTGTTTTGTGTGTCTCTATAGAATTGCTGTATTTCTCTTTGTAGTGGCTGTGTTTTTGTAGTTTTTTTGTGGCGGTACAATGCTTTATGTCTCTCTGTGATTGTTTGCTCCTTCTCATATGAGTCTCGTAGCAGCTATTTAGCTCTTTGTAGTTGTTTTACCTCTTTTAATCAATTATAAACAAACACTCGTCCAAACCAGCAGACATTGTGATGGTGGTAACGGTCTGAATTCAAATTGAAAGTCTGAAAACATCTGCTGCCACCATGCGAAGCATAGAGTGTGAAAAGAGTCTACGAGATCACAGCCAAAGGCCATAAAGAACCTGCAGTCACAAAGTAAAAACAAGGTGATGGTGATACATTCAACTTTGCTTCATTTAAAAATGAAATCAAATCTATTAGGTTGACATTTCTTGTGAAAAACAAGTCAAAATATGTTCATTGGAAAAATATTTTGAAAAAAAAGTGCAAATTTTTTTTGAAAAAAAGGCCCAAAATATTAGGTCGAAAAATAATTGTAGAAAAGGATCAAAATGTGTTTTGTGAAAAAACGAAAAAGCAAAAAAAAAACTCCAAATATGTTAGCTCATAAAAACTTCAAGGGAAAAATATTAGGTCGAAATATGTGTTGAAAAATATGTAAATATGTGATGTTGAAAATTACCATGGGAAAATTAAAAATTATATGTTGGAATTTTTTTTGATAAAAAATGATTTGTTAAAAAGTTGGTCAACCATGCCATGGAAAATGAATTTTTGAAACTTTTTAATTTTGAAAAAAAGTCCAGCTCTGTTTGGTCAGAAAATATTTTGAAGAAATATTGGGTCAAAAAACTGCTTTGAGAAAAAGGTAAAAATGTTTTTATAAAGTCAAATCATTTTAGGTCAAATTCTTTTTTTTAAGTTTAAAGTTTCGTCTTGAAATGTCAGAAAAAGGACAAAAATATATAGTTTAAATATAAGGAAAATATTTTGAAAAACAATGGGGGAGAAATGTCATGGAGAAAATAGTTAAATATTATGCCATAAAAATGTAAAAAATAGCCAAAATACGTTGTGTTAACATAAGGAAAAAACAGACCAAAACTATTAAATTGAAAAATATTTCGAAAAATTCAAAATATGTAAGGACAAAAAATATTAGGCGGAGAAAATGTAAGGTAAAAAAATATTTTTAAAAACAGTCAAAATACATTATGTCATGGAGAAAAAGTCAAAATATAATAGGTTGAAAAATATATTGAACATTTGGTCAAATATGCTACGTTGAAAAAAAATCTTCAAATATGTTAGCTCAAAAAAACTTGAAAAAATGAAGTGAAAAATATGTTGTGTTATTATGAAAAATCGAAAAAATGTCAAAAAATATTTTGAGGAAAAAAGTGTCAATATGCTATTTTAACCATGCCATGAAGAAAATGGGTTTGGTCAAAAATATTTTGAAAAAAAAGTCTAAAAGAATATGTCCAAAAACTGCTTTGAGAGAATATGTCAAAAAATGTTTTTTGAAAAGTTAAAACATGCAGGGTCGAAAAATGTTTTTAAAACAGTCTGGACCCACTCTGTTCACGCGGGGAAGCAAGAGGACAAACGCGATTTAGAACTCTAAGGTTGTTTTGGTTTTTTAACATCACTTCATTTTATAGATTATTGCTATTAAAAAGCTATTTTAGTAAGTATTAAGCTGAGTAGTTTAGCAAAGTCTTTTCTCAGAAAACCTGTTTGGTGAGGTCAAACGTATATGTAGTTTTATCCCTATCTCTTATTCGGATGTATTACTTTCACTTTAACTTTAACATTTTGATGTTTAAACATTTATTTCCAAAGGTTATTATTCACCCACATTTCTTGCACTGCAGCTGGAAGTTGTGCAGATACGTGTGCTGTAAATATGTCACTAGGTGGCAGCCTTCCCAAAAAGAAAACTCCTTAAAGCATCAAATCACTTAAACTAAAAGCAAACAAATAATCCACTGCGACATCTCGACTTCAACATTCAATAGTTTTATTGTGAAAAAGGTCGAAACTCTTCAAATCCTTGAAACTGTACAATTAATAATTTAGAAAAAAGAAAAACGTTCGGGTTTGAAGTACACGCACACACACACTCGCACACACGCACACGCACTCACACACGCATGCACACACACACTCACACACGCATGCACACACACACTCACTCACGCACACACACACACAATCAGCAGCTTCAGCCAAAAACCAGAATAGTGTTTTACAAGTGTTGTTTTTTTGTGCGAGTTGTGTCGTTATCGTCACAATATTCGGCTTCTTTATACAAATACTTCCACATCAGTGACCCCCCCACCTTAAAAAAACAAAATGTCCAAACAGAAGACTTAATTCAGGAGAAACACAAGTCAACAAACACAGAGGAAGTCCTTAAAGAAGCAAAGAGGAGATGAGAAGGACGACGTGGAGGGAGAAGCTTCTGCCATTCATTGGGGAGATTTATGTCAAACATTTCATGTTGTGCTCCTTTGAGAAGCGGCGTGTTTCTACTCATCTGAAACCAGCGGTTGCTAACGGAGACGTTTGTGTCCGATTAGATTTAAGATTTAAACATCTCTGCGAAAGAGACGAGGACGAACGGAACGAATCAAGTTAACGGTCGGTGTGCATCACAAGTTAAAGTGGGTGTAAATAAAGACATTACAGGTGGGGGGGGTATTCCACGATGTCACATTCTTTTACAAAATGAAATATTGTGAGTCTGATAAAAAAATCAAATAAATTTACAAATAAAAAAACGTGCACACATTTTAAGATAATTGTCAAATAAAAATGGTGTATTATTAATACATTTTTACCCCCCGGTTCTTTTATTGCCCACAATGACTCTGGATCAGTGCGCGCGAGTCCAACGAAAACAACAACAAGCAGCTCATTGTTTTTGTGATAAAGTCGAGAGGAAACAAACCGCAGCGAGAGAGAGGAAGACCTCCAGAGATCTATGAGGGGAGCATCTATTATTCAGCAGCTATGAATCATGGGACAGCATGCGGGGGCGTGGTGCAGATCACAGAAGAAGAGCTGCTTCTGGAGACCCATCGCATTTTATCAAAAATGAGCTCAATTAACTTAAAGTCGTCCACTCGTAGCTGCCGTTTCCCACGGAACACGAATGCAGCACGTGGGATCTAGCTCATGCGTTCCCAGAAGTCCTACACGAACACAATAATAATACAAATAATAATAAGTGTTGTTGCCAAAACATGAATTTGTTTGGATCCTCTTTAGCTTCCAAAAACAACTCAGATAAGAAAAGTCCCATCTCAGATCCTCCTCTTGGCTCCCAGTGAATGTTAAATGTTTTCACTTTGTATTGTTGCTTCAGAGATGGAATGAAAATAAATGGAGGTCACTTCTATGGGTCCAAAGAGTCACCGTTGACCTCCATCCAAACATCTCCACCCTGAGACTCCACCTAAAACCGGAGCTGCTACCAAACAAACACCTCCTGCGCTCTGATGTTCAGTCAGAAAAGAGTGAAAGTCTCCAAGTAAGAGTCTTCCAACCCCCCCCCCCCCGAAAGATTCTCCTTATTCAATGATATAAACCAGAAAAGCAGCAAATTGTCAGAAACGGAAAATAGTTTAGCATTTAGTCTTTAAAAAGAAGACAATTCAAAATCCTTTGACTGGAACAAAGTGAGCTGGAGCTTAAAAACGAGTCGATTCCTCCTGAAACAACGACCTAAAGCTCCAATGATGAAGTCTCTCAGAATAAGAGCCGTGTGCAAATGGATTGGTCTCTGACCACAACTCCCAGAAACCCTTGGGCCAAAAAGAAGAAACAGCCTCAGCTGTCGAAGGGATTCGTTGACAAATACACAAAGAAAATCTTTTTTTCAAGTGGAAACCAGTTAAAAATAAATCTCACACGAAGAAATACCACAGAGTGGTGTGTATCCATGGCAACCCCTCTCTCTCCCTCTCTCTCTCTCTCTCCCTCCCTCTCTCCCTCTCCCTCTCTCCTCTCCCTCTCTCCCTCTCCCTCTCCCTCTCTCTCTCTCGTTGCCTAGGCGATCTTGCAGTTGTTGCGGGTGCAGTTCTGCGGCGGGCTCTGCGGCGGGCGGATGGACTTGGAGCGCTTCAGGCTGTTCCCCTTGGAGCCGCCCTGCGGGTTGGCCAGCGAGTACGAGCGTCCGTGCATCATGACGGCGTTCATGCCGTTGGCCATGGAGAAGGACTTGAGGTGCGATTTGATGGCGACGGGCAGCGGCAGCTTGTCGATGAGGTGCACCGGCGTGCACGACACGATGGCCCGGCAGCAGAGGTCCTGCAGGCTGAACACTGCGGGGGGGGGGGGGGGGGGGCATTGTTGGGGATATTTCATACAGACTTTATATATATTTTTTTACTTCGAAGCGGCGCTCACCTCGGTTGGGCTTCCAGAACTTCTCCATGCCGTGCCTCATGAGGACGATGCGCGACAGCTCCGTGAAGGACTCGATGACGTTGAAGTTGCACAGCGGGCTGACCTCGAAGAAGGTCATGCCGTTCTTCTCGGCGTAGGCCCTGGCCTGCTCCGTGGGAACCTGCCTCTTGAAGGCCAGGTGGAGGCGGTTCCCGACCAGGATACGAGGCACGCCAGGAGCATGCTGGGAAGGACGGAGTTAGCCTTTTGTTAGTAGCGGTCACAGCGCTCCTCCTCTCTGCTCCAATCAGCACGCATATATATACTGACTCTGAAATAAAACTTCAGCGAGGCCTTTCAATCAAATAAATACACACTATACTATACACTACATAGTAGTAGTGAACATGCCCCCCCCCTCGTCTCCTGGTCCCACCTCATCGATCTCTCTGATCCATCGGTCGATTCCATCGAACGACCAGCGGTTGGTGATGTCATACACCAACAGGATTCCCTAAAGAGACAAATCATCATCATCATCATCATCATCATCATCCTCCTCATGTGGGTAACCTTCAACACCGTCATGACCTTCCTCTTGATGAGGTCACGCATGTTGAATCTACCACGTGGTTTCCTTTCTCACCTGAGCGCCGCGGGAATACGAGCGGAAGATGGTGCAGAACCTTCCCTGACCCGACGTGTCCCTGAAGACACAAAGACACGTAAGACAAATATTCAGGTTTAATTTATTTATTAATCACACTGGACTTTAATCACAATAAATCACTTGATGAATGACTCAATCAGACAATAGATGGAGGTGAATGGTTATAAATAATATAATAAAACCAAAACTCAGACACAAGCGTGTGTGTGTGTGTGTGTGTGTGTTTACCAGAGCTCCAGCTTCACTCTTCTCCCATCCAGAAGGATGGTTGTGGTTTTGTAGTCGATACCTGTACAGAGGGGGGTGGGGGGGGGGTGGGGGCTATAGGTTAGTCATTATAATCATAATAAAATGAGCCGTACATTAACGCTCCCGAGCTCAACACAGCGTCGTCATGACGACGCTGATGATCAGCAGGTCGGTGTTTGCGTGTCACAACACAGCTGAGGCTCATGGGAAGGTCACAGGATCCCCAAAGTCATCCCGGTTCATCCTGAGGGGAGCATGAACGCCTGCAACACACTTCATCTCAACCCATCTCACACAAATAGGAGCCTCATGGTGGCGCTAAAGTAACATTTAAAAGTGAACACCAGGGGAAATGACCATATTTGTACTGAGGAGGACTGAGAGACACCATACGCGTTTTGGGCAGAAACTGTCAATCAGCGTTAGGCCCCGCCCTAAAGCATCTCCTGCTTCTTGGTCTGTTTGCCTCTAAATGAACATCATGCTGCATTGAAGAAGACTTGAAACTACGACTCATGAAGCTTTGGCCTCGAGTGACACGACTGCAGCAAAAACTTAGTTAGAAAGATTTGGTCAAACGTAGGTGTTTCTTGGTTAAAAGCCGTGACAGTCAGAAGAAGTGGAGCCTTTAATGCATAAGTAAAGTAGATTCTATTTATAAACCCAGCCTGATTTGACTTTGTATAAGATATATCAATTTGTTGGATAATTGACTACATAAACTAATTAAAAGGGGCTTTTAGCATCGCATGCATGTTTGAACACAAACCGCTCTGGACAGGAAACCATCGGTCTCACCATCAAACATCAAGACTCCGGGGATGAGAAATGCTTTAAAGCGAGCCAGCTCCTCCATGGCTGCAGCAGCCTCTGGGAGGAGCTGGCTGAATTGCAGAGAGTGCAGGACTTTGCCAGGGCCTCACTCCGATATCCCAGATAATCAATAGCTGCTCCGATGTCTCTGACGTCTGAGCTCCGTCCCGCTGCCTCTATTCTGGGACTCGGCTTACGCTGTTGTTGTTCTTCGGATGCTCTCAGAGGCTTAGAACGCTCTCCTTTGTTCACTCCACGCCGGCTAAAGCACTTTGGACCGATTAGTGGTTTCCCAATGGAGGATCTATACAGTGTGAACCACTAACTGCACTGTGCCACAGAACCAGTGAACAGGAAGTCCACGAGGAGTAAAGAACACGTACAGCTGGTGACGGGAGCGTCTCGGGCGAGCTTAGGGGATCAGTCCGTGACCGAGCATCTCTCGGGGGGATTAAGTTGGGTCCGACACTGAGAAACAGATTCGAGGGGCTCCGGGCCTCTTCTCAAGCTGCCTCCTGCATATCAAATGCACCGCAGAAGCATCTGCTGGAGCTGATCACCATAACGAGGCGGGACGTGTTGGAGGGGAAACACAACACGTATGGACCATAACGCCAATGAGAAATGTGTGAAGAAGAGCTAATTCCTCTCAGAGGTCTTCCCCAGCAGGGGGGGGGGGGGGGGGTCACACGTCTGATCAATTATCCCCACAATCACCGGGGAGGAAACGTAACAAACCAGCTGGCCGTAACAAACCAGCTGGCCACCTGACATCCGGCAGGCAGCCAATCGTAGCCTGAGGACCGAGCCGACCAATCACAAGCCGTCCTCATTCTTCTCCTGCTGAAATATTAACGAGCGCCCCCCCCCCTCCCCCCTGCCGGAGGATCAATAGCAGAGCTCCTCCATATGCAGTACCATCTTCAGATACATTAAAAGTCAAACACAGAGCCATCTGCTCACCATCATCTAACTCCACTATTTAGGATTAATAGATTTATAAAATAGTGAAGAATCTACTAACAGTCCAACAATGAGACATCCATCAATTATTAACAAATTGATTAACAAACAACGGTAACATTTTAAAATACATTTCTCCTTACAATAAAAAATATTTACTTCATGCTTTTATGTTGCTACCGGAAAACATGGCATTTTTTAAAAATGGTTCAAACCATTTAATTGATGTCATAAATGACATAAAACTAAAACTGACATAAAACTTTTTTTTCTACACGTGTTGATTAAAACCAGCAGCACCACGTCCACTGGCTTCAACATGTTGATATCAGTGACTGCAGTGGAACACACGTGAGGCAGGAAGCCCGGTCCATTAGATAAGCGCTGGTGAGAAGAACTCGTTTTTCATCATCCCCAAAACGACTGCAGGACCCTGATCTCTGGGGGGGGGTGCGATGGGCCTCCTCCCATCATCATCTACGCGCTGCTATTTCACAATGTGCAGGTGTTGGAGTGGCGGTTATCCATCACACGAGCATCATTTCAATAACAGGATGCTCATGTTCAAGTGTTTCACATGTACAACACATTTGGGGGATTTCCTCTTAAGGACAAGGCTTTTCTTTGGTGGTATTTTTAAATGCATTACTCATTCAGCTAAAGTTGTAAATGACACGAGGAAATAAACATAGTATAGCAACAACAAAGCAAACCTTGATTATGAATCAATAAATAATCACCAAGCCGTGTGAACAATAAAGTCCCTGCCGACTTTGAAATGAGCCGATAAGCTAAAACACGGTGGTGGTCTTTAAAGACAGTTTGAAGTGAAAGGAGGAGGGGGCTCTGTGTTGAATAAAGTCTCTTGGTGCAGATGATGCTTTAACCACGCCGTACCGTCCTGTGTCCTGAGCATCACATTGTGCGTCCTACGCCGTCCAGAAGGTCCACAAGAGCAAACGGAGACTCACCACTGCTGTAGGCATAGGGGGACTCGGCCGACCCGTCCTGCAGGCTGTCCAGGATCTCTCCTTTGCCCACGTCGCTGTCCCCCACCAGCAGGAACTTGAGCAGGTAGTCGTAGCTCTTCACCGGGCTGCCCTGGCTCACCATCGCGTCTCCCATCGGGGGCTGAGGCCGGTGACCCCTTCTCGGGGGTCCGATCACTTGAAGCTGAACGCTGGGTCGCGTTAAGCCATCGACCGGCTTTAAAAGTCCTGTAAATTCTGTGTGGCGCGGAGGATAAAAGGACCTCACAGAAACGTCCTGGTAGAAAAACTAGCGAGGGGCCAGAAATGTGTTTCTGAGAAGAAAATCATGCTTATTGATCAAGTCACGGTCAGAAGGACAACGGTTTGATCAGTGAGGAGAACTTTAAACGGATGACTGACAGCTTATAAAAAGGCTTGACTGCAATCGCACACTGAATTCCCTTCTTGAGCCATAAAAACACATCATATAAGTGACAGATGAGCGTAGGTCTGAAGCAGGGAGGCAATCAGAGTGGAACTGGAGCTGCATCCGGACAGGAAAGTCTATGTGGGCAGGGAAAACATGCTTATTGTCTGTAATGGGACTGTTATTCTAAGCCGCTTTGCATATTTTATCTCCACCAAGATGTTTTCAAGCCAGCGAAACCACGGCTTGAGCTCTCGTTTTGTTCCCCTCCAACAGAAAAGCTCTGTGGCTAACTTAGCAGGGGAACAACAAGCTAGCCCACTAGCTTAGCTATTAGCACCGGTGCTAACGTTGTCAAAGCGGACCATCAGGCGCGGTAGCTGTTCAGAACAAAACACCGTCGCGTGTTACGCGTGGCACCGTAACACACGTGCAGGTGGCCGGTTTAACTCTGCTTCCCACTACTTTAAAAAGAAACTGCTCACAGGAAGCTAAGTGCTAATTTAGCTAGCACGTAGCTCAACTTCCCCCCGACGTCTGAGTAAATGTCAGGGCCCCCTTGTCTTCATTTAGTCCGGGATGACAAAGATTCCCGTAACTTCGCTTGGTTCGTATCCGGAAAACACCGATCTCTGCAAGCGGTCAAAAGTCTGTGTCCCTTTTAAGTCCAGTCCAAATCTCCGTAGGAGTACTCGGAAATCTCAGTCCGTAATTTGTCCATTTTCCTCCATGGCATTGAATCATAGTCACGGCTGTGACTGCTCCGGTACCCCGCGACGACACCGACTGAGTCGCTGACAGATCGGGCTGCTCCGCCTCGCTCGTTCCCGCCCTCTCAGTCCGAGCCCCGCCCATCTAGTCCTATAATTGGACGCTGTTTCCGTGGTTTGCTGCGTAGGCAGGATTGCATTGGCTGAGCCAAAACGTCAATCAAAGTTCAATGTCAACAACACGCCGATGGTGAAGGGGGAATGTGGACAACAAAGATGATCAACACCTCTCTGAATACGCAGAGAACAATGGACACAACGCGGATAAATCACGGTTATATTAAAGGGCATTAAGCTGGTTGATTTTGGAGAACATCAGTTTCACTCATCCTCATATAGAATGTGGACTTAACATGACAACATCACTTGTTATAACCTTGTCATGTAGGATTTTTAATATTTAAAGGTCTTTAAAAAAGTAACTTTGTTCACCATCTTAGAGTCAATAAAATAACACAATATCACTTTCATAGACACACAAACTGATCTGACTGAACCCGATTACTTCATACACTGACTTCTGCTACCTGCTCACATATGTTCATACTGCATTAGATTGTAATTTGTCTTATTTTACATATGTTCTACTTTGTCACTATAATATTTGTGTTGACATTAGAGGAAGACGTTTCTCAGAGGATGCATCAGTGGCCTCATTATTTTGTGAATCATTATTTTTATTAGATTTATATCATCTACCGAAATGTGTTGTATCTACATTTGAATGTATTTGAATTCACCAAACATAACCTCCTGAAATGATGAAAACTGGGGTTGAATCTAGAAAATAGACATTAGATGGTCCCTTTCTGTTGTACCATTTCACTGCTGTAAAACTGATCCAGTCAAATATAAGTAAATAAGTTTAATTTGGAATAGATGAATGTATTGTCATCAAGACTGTCACAACATTGAAAATATTTTTTTACCAGTTTATAAAGAGATAAGACACCAGTATGAGAAATAAGCACAGATTTTTTTTTATTAAGAGACAATGGAACATTTAGTTTGGAAGTGGGATGGAAAAAAAGATGAATAAAAAGAAAAAAACACAATTATTGGGAAATTTCAGGAAATCAACAGATTCAAATTTTACTGGTATTTTTGTATTTAGTGCTGAGAGAGACATGTTTGTTACAAATGACAATATTGAACTAAAACTGACATAAATTGGCACAAATGCTGACAAACTGACCCATAGTGGAATAAGTCTGGTTGTTATAAGGGTTTCCATAGCAACAGAACAATGACTATCATCTCCTTCCCAAACAAACAAATAAACATAAAATAATACACTTTAGTAATAAAAATATGAATTATTAAACATACGAATAATGAAGAAAATCAGTTAGTCCAGTTTGTAATATTTGAGTCTTGCAAATACTTTAATAATATAAATTCTAAAGATCTACTACTATCTACATGATCAGTGCAGTAAACACATAAATATCAGATTTACAGGAATTCCTCACATTTTTCTAAAAAACAAAACAACAAGAAAAACTACCAACAAATTAAATTCATGAACATTAATAGTTTAATATCTAATTTAAGGTCCAGTGTTCAATGGTGACCATGTTATTAAAACCAGAAACATTTAGCTTTGGATGCTGATACTTTCATCTTTTTACTTCTATTTCTTAAAGCAGAAGAGAGCTGAATGCTGTCAGTAAAACGTCACTAACAAGGGAATCAGATTAAGGTCTAAATAAAGTAAGGAGGGATTTTCATTGATGGTTCAAATTATTTGAATAATGTTGTTAATTTACCTAAAATACATATTGGAGATTTTCTGAAAATTAAACGGTAAGATTCTGAGATTATCAAGCCACAGATTTACAAGAAAAGAAACTTTTGGGTTGAGGAACAAAATCGTCCGGAGTGTGAAACCATGGCAAAAAAATGTAGTCTTACATTTAATTTCTTATCTGACCTTAAAGAACAAAATCATTAGAAAATAGTGAAACTCTTACGATCACAGTTCTCAGAACAGTCGGACCTGACTAATTGCTGGTTTTTAAGTTTACTCATTCTTCTTCTTCTTCTTCTTCTTCATGCCGACCAGATACAAAGTACAGTGGCCTCTCAGGTTCAGTCTTCATGTATCCAGTCACTTCCCTCCTGGGCTCAGTCCGTCTTGGTTTTGTGCCTCCAGGGGTAAACCAGCTCCCCCACAAACAGCTTCTTGACCAGGGCGGCCCACGAGTCTCTGGGGTAGCAGCTGTAGGTGGGCGTGCGGTAGGTCTGAACCACCGTGCTGCACTTCAGAGGGTTGATCTGAGGAGGAGAAGGCACTGAGGAGGAGGCTCAAACACCACGCAGCGGGAACATCAAGGCAAACACACAGAAATCATCACGTGACACCGTTGGAACAAGATCAAACGTGACCTCTCACCTCCATCAGCAGGTGGAGGGCCGTCCCAGGCTCCTCACACAGCACCCTGAACTTCACGCCCTCTGGAAGAGATCAGTGGTTGCATTCAATCAGATGAAGTCCAGTCCACTCGTGGATATCTAAGAAGACAGCAGGAGGCTGAAGCTCCACCTACCTGCCAGGCGGTGGTGGCGGGTGAGGCGGAGGCCCACGGCGAACAGGGGGAAGGAGTTGATGAAGTCCACGCTGAGGTGGAGGACGCCCTGGAACAGCACCACCACCAAGCGCAGCTGCAGGACACAGGGACACACAGGTGTGAAAAACAAACACACCCCATCGGGAGCAAAAAGGCTCTGACCCGCTCGACAAGTTGTGGATTTCTTCTCATCTGCTGTGTTTTCTAAATGTTGCTCATCAAAGACGTCACGATATGAATAATATTATATATAATGTCGACGGTTTCTTGCACCAGAGTGAAGACCAGGTAGTAGAGCGCCGTGGTGGGGAGCAGGAACAGCAGGACGGTGAAGAGCAGCGTGCCGATGAAGAGCTGAGGACAAGACACACCCAGTTAGTGGGTCTGTCAGTGTGTTAATGTGTGTGTGTGTGTGTGTGTGTGTCACCTGGTCCAGGTCGTAGGAGCACGAGTCCACCCTTTGTCTCAGGACGTTCCACTTCTTCCCTCTGAAGAGCCTCCAGAGAGACGAGAGGCCGTAGATCTTCAGACAGTACAACCTGAGACCAGCGGCACTTTCATTAAACACAGCAGCTCCTGCCTTGTGTGAAGGTTCTACGTTGTCTCACAGAACCCAATACACGCATTAAACTAAACTAGAAAAAATGTTATTGATCACATGATCAAAGCAACAGAAAGGTTCTGACTTAAACTTCTTTCCTCACCTCACCTTTATATATGAATAAAAGAAAGAAGGAAAGCAGAAGAATGTCGAGGAATGGAAGTTATATTTATCTGTGGTTCATGTTCAGGCCTCTTGTTAAATTATTTAATGTGCTAAATCCATTATTCATTTTTACATTTAAAGGGAAGTTAAAACCTTTTACGAGAAGCTTTTGGGAATAAAGGGGAGTTCATATTTAAATTATGGTCAGAGCCCCCCCAATAAACTGTAAAACATCAATAAACAGCTGTTAATCCTGTTGATATTCTCACATAGTAATGAGGGAAAGGAGCGTCTCTCCTCACAGAAGGAGCTATTTTTAGGTTCAGGTCATACACATTTAATACATCACTGACAAAGCCCCTTAGATTCATATTCAAGGAGCGTTGGTAACATTTCATTTTGCACCACGGAGCCCAGCTTTCTTTAGAGCAAATTCATAATTCAGATGTGAGCCTCCATCCCAACATCTGCATGGGCCTCCACCCCCAGAAACATGGGTTTTTATTCGGAACATCCAGCAGACTCGTGTCCTCATGACTTCAAGTCTTGTTCCAGGAGACACTCTGAGGACTAAATGAGGAGCATCTCTGAACACCTCCCATCACTTCCATCACCATCTAAACTATTGTTATGCAACATAAAATCCCAGCACACATTGATACGATCCATACAAACATTTATCGGTTTTCTTCTTTAAGACTCTGCTACAAAATGAACTTCTTACTGCGTTCTCAAATCTGTTGAAAATACATCAAACAGGAAAAGATTCTGGTTCATGACCGAACATCACGGGTCACTTCTCCTGTGATCAGTACAACATGTTCCGTGTGATGTCATCACTTTGAATCCTACGACAGGACACTACCTGGCTCCGTAGACGTAGAAGCAGTAGATGTGGAAGGTGAGCAGAGCCACCATGTCAGAGAGCAGCGAGAGGGCAAAGGTCAGGCCGAAGCAGGCCGACAGGCCTCCGTACCACAGGATCCCCTCGATGAAGGGCGACATCAGGTGGACGTAGCCTGGGGGGAGCAGGAGGCGTGAGGGAGGTGGGGGGGGGGGGGGGCGGAGCTCTGTGTGCTGTGTGCTGAGACTCACTGATCCACAGGTGGATGTGGTAGAGGAAGAAGCGACCCAGGACCTGGTCCAGGGCCCGGTTCATCTTCAGCCCAGCGGGAGCTCCCATCAGCCACTGCAGCAGCTCCTCCAGCTCCTTCGCCACATGCTGAGGAGCAACCACACCGCTCAACAACAACAACAACGACAACAACAACAACAACTACAGCTTCACTCTTAATGACGCATCGGCTCGGGTTCAAAGAGGAACTCGTACCTCAGCGGCAGGAAGCAGCGCGTTGGCCAACATGGAGATGTGGTCGTCTCTGTAGAGCCACCAGACCAGCAACATGCCGAGAGACACGTCCACCAGGAAGGACACCACCATGTTCGCCTTCCTACAGACAGACCGGGAGGGACAGGGACACAGGGACAGGCAGACAGACACGGGGTGTCACTGGTTCATCTTTTCCTGTCAAATGAATCATTGGCAAATAAATACTCAGAAACACAGATTTATTTCGGTGGGGTCTAAATGCTGGAACAATCACCTCATGAAGTGGACGTGTCCAGCGGCATGCGTCCTCGAGCTCAGCGTCCTCAGGTGTTCGCTTCTGTAGCTCAGCTGCACACACGTGGACAGCTTACTGGACAGGAAGCGCAGCGGGAAGAGGCTGAAGACCCTGAGGAGGAGACGAGGTGATGATGAGGATGAAGATGAGGTTCACAGATCCCACAGAAGGGAGACAACACCATGTTGGACACATCCATTCGTAGAAGACCCCTCAAACCAGGACAGAGTGTCTCCTCTTATCAACGTGACCATGCGTCCTCACGGCTCCTCCCCCCTCACCGGAGGTTGCAGATCCAGGACCAGACGCAGAGCAGCCAGCCGATGAGCAGGCAGAGCGGGACGGACGCCTGCTTCAGCAGCTCCACGATGATGCTCGCCTCGCGGCCCTCCGTCTGCCAGTGGGTGGACTTCAGCGGCCCGTCGTCATAGCGATCCAGGAAGAACAGAGGAGCGCTGCTGGCCACTGTCCGGAACATCTGGACCAGAAGGGGGGGGGGGGGGGGGGTGAGGGGAGGGGGACGTGTAAACTGAGCTGCTTTCACACATGCCCTTTACTCCACACGTCCTCTGGCTACATGTTGTTGTTCCTTTAGGAGAACTACAAGCTGTGAGATCTCACGAGGAGGAGGAGGAGGATGAAGATGGCCGGCGGGGGCTACCTGTCGCAGCTCTGACGGGGGATCCGTTGTCGGGTCAGGAACGCCGTTCTCCACGGGGTGGAGCTGGGAGAACATCACCTTCTTCTGCTCGTAGTGGACGAAGATCACCTTCTCCTCCTCCTCTTCATCATCACCTCCCTCAACCTTCTTCTTCGCTTCCCTCTGGAGGACTTTTCCATCTAGATAAATGAACCGTTAACTCTTGATACTTTTAACGTCCTCGAACAAAACACACTGCAGTTTTATTATTACGTATTTGAGACACATAAGAAACGTCTCCATCCGTCTTTAACGGATCCAGCAGAGAGCACAAGGACTTCTGTGTAAACCAGGCTGAGGGTCTCACTCTGATCGTGGTGGACCACCTGGCAGGTGAAGCCCGTCTTGCCCAGCTCGCGGTTGATCTGGAGCCAGCGTTCCTGGGGGAAGATGGTGCTGAGGTCTCTGAGGAAGCTCTCCATGCCCTCCTGTCCGTCTTTGGGTAAACTCCAGGAGCCGAGCACCGACAGCTCCACTCCACTCTGAGCCTGCATCTGCGTGGGGAGGATGAAATAAACACCTCGTACCCCTTTCTGATCCAGCAACATTGTGTCCGTCTTTCGTCTTTGTTTGCATCAGGAAAAATAGGAGCAACAGAGTTAATGATTCAGCAGAATCTTCCTCCAGAAGATCCGATCCCGGGCGGCCCGGTGTGGCACTGACCTTCTGGATGTACTGTTTGACCTGCCCCGGGATGAAGGGGTAGTGGATCACCGCCAGCACCACGGCCGAGTCGTGGCCGGAGATCCAGCGGCCGACCAGCAGGCCGCTGTCGGCCCGATTACAGCACTGCGGGAAGAAGACCTTCAGCACCATGGCGTCCCTGGAGCTCCGCGCTCAGCCTCCAGAAGGGTGATTAGAGGAGAACAGACCGCTCCTTCCTATTAAAACACAAACGTGGTATTCATCCGCCTCTCGGTCATTTTTAAAAACGGTTTTATTTTTTTATAGAAAAGTACACAAAAAACTGATTCAATGTTACAGTAATCTTCATTTAATTGCTTTGTTATTACACCATAATATTGTATACAGTATTCTTTTATACGATAGCATTTTATTTTGAGTATTTTGATACTGGTATTTTTGTCCTTGACTTTCACTTGTATCTGGACAGAGATATTGCTAATTTTGATGAAGTTATAAGTTGATATAAGTTAAAATACTGCTTCCACAACTGACCATATTTCCAGAAGCGCAACAATTATTGAATTTGTAATTAAAGACTGTGATATCGATTTATCACAATTCCTGTTGTGGAGGACGTTTGTTTTTACTTCTGAGTTGTGCTTCACAGGAAAAAAGCGACTGCATATGAATTAAAGAATATTAAACGTACAGATGTCTCTTCGGAGTTTGTCGACGAGCGGAAATGACCTCCTTTAAATGACCTCCTTTAAATGACCTCCTTTAAATGACCTCCTTTACATGACCTCCTTTACATGACCTTGACGTATTGACCATCCCGCGCGTTGTTGTGGCAACACTCGAGGCAGATATCGATGTCAGTGACGTCAGCGAGTTAGCAAAGAAAGTCGGTTAGCCTTTGTTAAAGAGAAATAAATGCGGGAATTTACCAATAAAATGTTCATTTAAAAAAGGACGAAGCACATTATTTAAAAAGAGCACTTGAGGCCATCTTAGAAGATTGAGCCATGAAGGCTACTTTTCACCTACAATAAGACACATTTAAATAAAATATTATGACGCCACGTCATTTAACGGAAAGGTTTAACATTCAACTATCTAACGACCGAATGCGTTCCAGATAAGTGTGATAAAACAGACCCTAATTACCTTCTTTAACCCCACAAAAAGCTTTCACAACGCCATTTGTTACGTCGAGCAGAGTTCGGTTAGGCCGCCATATTGTTTGTTGACAGTCCGATGCGTTATGTGCTCCGGGGAGAAACACGACGTTTACATGTGTTCCGGTTATCGCGTACATCCGGTCAAGTTGATTTAAAATCTAAAGATTACATTACATTACATTACATGTCATTTAGCTGACGCTTTTATCCAAAGTGACGTACAATAAACAAAGCGACGTACAATAAGATAAAAGATAGAGAGAATTATTAAATGTTATTTAGATTAAAATCATGAAAGGAGGCCTTTACTTTTACCGGAAGTTTTGTTTAATCTTTATATATAAGCATAAACTCCTAAAGCAAAAATGGATGGGGACAAAACAATCAACAAATATTACATCATGGTAACAGAAGTCTGGGAATAGTCCCAGTGCTTAAAACCGGGTTTACTTATGAAGTACAATATATGAATACAAACATCAACTATATATTAACCTTAAAAACTCTAAATTAAATTTAAATGTAGCACCTTTACGTAGCCAATGTTGTTTTTGTAATAAACTTTCAGAACATTTTTAATATCTAAAAGTTATAACTGATGTTTTTTAATTTTACTTTTAAAACAATTGAACATCATTGAAGATAGTGATTAGTCTATTTTACATAAATTATAAAAAAATACATATATATTTATTGTGTGGACAAAACTGTAAAAGGAGATCAACAGTTTGTCTTTAGGTAAAAATAAACTATTTCTGACTCAAATATAGTTCAGTCATACTACTTTGTTGTGATTAATGTATCAAATTGATTATATTGACACTGTATTCATTACTTAATAATCATGTACAATACTGCTACTACTATTACTTATGCCACTACCACTACTACGAGTAATAATACCAATAATGCTTGTTACTCACCACTTAACGCTCAGTGTGTGTGCTGATGAGTTATTGGTGAATGAGGAGTTGGCCCAACCGTAAAGAGATTTATCTCCTGCTGCAGTGACACAGCAAGAAAAGAGCGCGATGCAAACCTCCAACCAGCGAAAAAAAACATAAAATATTCTTGATTCTTGATTGTTAACATCAAACCGTTCAAGTACTAAATGTCCTCCCATGTGACTAAAATAGCTATTTTAGCTTTTTGTGTCAAAACAAAACAAGGTTAAATATTATAATTTTATATTTATTTCATCAAATTGTATTTCTTTCTAATTTAATGAAATCATTTACAACGATACATATACACACATGTATATGTTTACATTTTTAATTGTTTTATTTAATGCATTTTTTTGACATACACTAAAGAAACTACATTTCCCAGGAGTCAAGCGCGACACGATCGCGATGCCTTGTGGGTAAGCCGGAAGTAAACACCGACACGTTGAGGGAACATGGAGGGTTCAGAGCCGAACCGAGCCTCGGAGAGCGGTGCGGTCGAGAAGAAGCATGTCTTACGGGACTTTCAGGTGTCTTTCTTCGCGATGAGACGTCTGCGTTCTTTTCCCTGGACGGTGAGTACCAGTGACGTCTTTGTGTGACGTCAGACGAACGCTTTTTGTTAGCCTAAAATGGAATATGAACATAACGGGAACGAATAAGCTCTTTTAAAATGATTTGTTAAAATGTCTTCTTTTTTTCAATTAAGTTGGTGTATTTTACAGGAAATTCAGGGTGCATTAAATGAATAAATAGTAACACATATGAAAAACGTATACATGTGTTAAAAGATCACAATTGATTCATGTATTTTACATATTACATTTGTTGATGTTCTGTTGTATAGTAAATAAGGGAAGGCTATAGCTAAAATTGTGGGGAAATACATACGTTTATTTAGCAAATTCACCTCATCAAAGACGAATTTCTAACTTTCAGTTTTTAGAAAAATATCTAGAATGCAACAAATCGTCAGATCTGATTTCCGACATCCTAAAACAGGTGAGTCAGCTGCTGCCAGGTGTACGATCCTAAAGATTTATTGATAGATGACCAATAGTGACTCTTGTGTGTCTTTGACAGACTTGTCTTCACTCTCTGAGCCGGACGTGTCCCCCATCGGTCAAATACAGGAAGCTCTTCCTCTCCGAGCTCATCAGGCGGGTCCGTCTCCATCAGTCGTTTTGTGTTTGTTCAGCTACTTTAATTTGTTCTAAACCGGTTGTTGATTATTAGAGAATCACCTTTTAATGAACCAGAATAAGTGAACCAGATTCGCCCCCTGCTGGTCACACACAGAATGACGCTTTAAACTGACCTGGTTCCTCTCGTGTCTCCACAGGAGGAGGCGGCGGGCTGTGACCCGCTGGACGAGCTGTACGACGCTTTGGCTGAAGTCATCGGTGCTGAAGACACGACTGAGTGCTACAAGAGCTACCTGCTGGTACCCGACCTGCTGCTTAAACGATCAAGCAATACGACTTATGAATAAATAGAAACGTTCCTCAAATCGCTCCAACACAAGTCATTGTTCTTTTTTCTGCAGCCCGGCGGCGAGGCCGTGAGTCTGCTGGAGAGCGTGGCTCTGATCTCGGAGGGGACCACCGGTCTGGTGACGTGGGAGGCGGCTCTCCACCTGGCCGAGTGGGCTTTGGACCACCGGCACACCTTCACCGGCAGGTGAAGTCTCCACCAAGAGATCGACCCCACCCACTTTCTTTTTTTTTTCAGCGATATAAAATATTATTTATTTACTTTTGGACGTAACATTTTCACTTTTCCATCCCATTCTTAATACTAACATTTTTTTTCAAAATATTTTTTCACCTAAAATCGTTGGGTGTACTTGGCCCCGCCCCCTTTGGTCCCTCAGGACGGTCCTGGAGCTCGGCAGCGGCGTGGGTCTGACCGGCGTCGCCATCTGTCGCTCCTGCGGCCCGAGCAGGTACGTGTTCAGCGACTGTCACCCGGAGGTCCTGCAGAAGCTGCGAGGGAACGTGCGGCGGAACGGGCTGACCGAGCCGGCGGCCGCGGTGGAGGAGCTGGACTGGACCACGGCGACGGGGGGGCGGGTCGCTCGGGTCGGAGCCGACGTGGTCATCGCTGCAGGTCAGAGTTCAGATGTCAACATCGGGCTGAAAGAAGCTAAAAGGCTTCATTTGTTGATCCATCGCCAATTCAAAGAGGAAATATTGATCCGAAACAGTCAAAGAAAAATACCAGATTCTTCAATTAAAAAAGGGTGGGAAGGTGTTTTCTTTATTGATTAATCTGCTGATCTCAATTCTCATCATTTAAAGCTTTGATTAGTTTATTTAGATTCTGGCGCCCCCTGTGGACTAAAGTGGGTTCCTTTAGAAAACCTCAGATAACTGCCACTCTCAGTCCAAAGTTCCTCAAGGCCTCCCTGAGATGCAGATGTTTCCTCCCTCTGGTGCAGATGTGGTGTACGACCCGGAGGTCGTGGAGGGTCTGGTGAAGCTGCTGTCTGAGGTCCTGAGGGCTTCGTCCCCGGAGCTCCTGGTCTGCTCCACCGTCAGGAACCAGGAGACGTACGGCGGCTTCAAGCAGCGGCTCAGTGAGAGGAGACCCTCTAACATCTCAATGACTAATCCAACATTCACACCTCTCTGACGCGCTCTTATTTTGACAGAACGAGCCGGGATCGAACACCGCGTGATGTCAGGAGACGTCAGCCGGGTGTTTCCCTACGACAGAGCTGCTCCAATAGAAATGATCTCACTGTTCAGGTGACACAATAAAGATTTTATATACAAATGTACATCGTTTCAAAGTCATTTAGGTAGAAAAAAAATCAAAACACCGGAATGAAAGGGTTTTTTAACAGTGAAAGTCCTTATGAGCATTAAAGGTAATAATGGTTTATAATTCTCTTAAGTCAGTAACTACATTCAGATGAGTTTTATTCTGAAAATCTTTGACGTCAGGGCGGCGCGATCAGCGGCAGGACGTTCTGGTCCCAGTTGTCGTCCCAGCTCTGTCCCCTGCTGGTCCGCAGGTTCCTCCTGAAGGCCCCCAGTCGGCCGTCTGAGGCGGGAAACCCTGAGAGGAGCGACTGAGACACAGGGACAGACGTCCTTTAGACTAGGAGACAGAGACGTCCTCCGGACTCAGAGGGACAGACACTCTACTCGGTGACGTCACTGCTGCGTGGGGTCAGAGGTCGTCCCACTTTAGGAGGGTGGAGTTAAAGAAGAATCCTTTCGCTCACCTTGAGCTGCTCGGCGAGCTCCTGAGAGTCTCTGAAGACCAGACCGTTCTCCTCGTGCTTCACCAGCTCGTGTAGACTGAGGGACGAAGGGGTGTCAATCATCATCACAATCACCAAGTGTGTGTGTGTGTGTGTGTGTGTGTACCAGTTGAAGTGGACGGCACAGACAGGCAGGCAGCAGCCGAACATGTCCACCACCTTCATGGGTAGATCCAGACCGCTGGAAGACTTGTGGAGACAAACACCCAGATCGGCTGAACCTGAACACACACACACACACACACACACACACACATACTGACGTTCAACAACACTTGTGTTGTTAATGTGTGTTCCCACCAAAACACGTATTCCCTCTTTTATCAAAGGTTCACTTTTGAAACACCGCAGAGCTCAACTTCCTGTTTGTGTCTCCTCTCACCCAATAAGACGGGGTAGTCCTCGGCCTCCAGCCACGGGGTGCAGATCTTCACGTGCTCCAAACGGAGGGAGTCGATCAGCTTCATGTAGTGATCCTTCTGAGGACCCCTACCTACACACACACACACGTACAGAGTCCAGTAAGCCCTGCTCTGGAGACATGAGGACAGACACTTTTATCCAAAGCGACTTACAATAAGTGTATTTCAACCATAAGGACAAAAGAGCCACTAGAAGTACAGTTTTTTAGTCAAGGTGCGCACACACACTCACGCACACACACACACACACACACACACTCTCACACACCTGTGATGACACACAGCAGGGGGGGCAGAGCTGCTCCTGCGTTGATGAATCCTTCGTAAACTGTCGAGGACGTATCGACCGATGAGGAGAAACAAACTTTCAACAGAAGAAGAAGCTCCTTGTTTCTAGAGAAGCGGACGTACCTTCGAGGGCGTCCAGGAGGACGGAGAAGTCTTCGTCCTCTGGGGAGAGACGACACAGGAAGTGTTCAAAACAGCATCACCTGCTTTATGGTCTGTTTGTTTCCAATGAGGAGTGTCTTCAGCTGACATACAATCCATCCTGTACATGTTTTAATTAACCTGTCCAGCTGGTGCTGCTGAGCAGCAGCGCCGGTCGCTCCGCCCTCAAGGTCACCGCGTCCTCACTGAGGTCACGGACGGAGAAGAGTGTCCCCTCCACCCGCTCGTCCTCCACACACCTGAGGAGTCCAATAGGTGGAGGTTCAAAAGGAACATTTACAAGAGATAACTGGAATATCAGAGGAATAATGTAGGAGATTATGATGAATAAACTTGTTATTATGAGGAAGCTCATCACACCACAATTACCCACAATCCTTAGCGCAGCACGAGCCTTTAAACAGAGGACTGTTGTGGTTATTAGAAAACGAGTCTCCTCACCCGCTGTTCTGGAACTGAAGATGGGCGTCGGCCAGCCGGACGAAGAGCTCGTGCCGCCTCCTCACCGGCGTCTCCCTGAAGACGGAGGCCGGCCGGTCGTACAGCGTCGTCGCCCTGGAAACAGTCACAGCGCTGTCGCTCCGCGATGCTCGCACACACGGCCGGGGTCACGTGACACCACCTCAACCTCGTGACCCTTCGGTCGCCTTCAGCTTACGAGACATTTACATCCATTTCTGTTGGATAAGAAACAGACGTACCTGATGCCCCAGTTCTTCTGCAAGTCGTCCTTCATCGCCGTGGTAACGCACAGGCTGCGAGCGGCCAGAGGGCCGAAGAAGCGCTCGTACCTGGGGGAGCGAACACCGACAGAGGGTTCAGGGGTGTCCTCGTCGACCGACCCGATCGATCGCTGATCAATAAGCTTCTCACCACTTGGCCAGCCGGACCAGCGGGTGCGCCCCCCCGAGGCTCAGCGCCATGATGCTGAAGCCGTAGTTGTGCCAGTCGATGACGAACCTGCTGCCGCGCAGGACGCACACCAACCAGGCCACCGCCATGCCGGGCAGGCCAGGAGGATTCTGGGAAACCACAGAGGGGCGGAGCTAAGTTCACTGTGTACTTGTAGATAATGTTGTAGTTGGATGTTTCTTTTTGTATGACAAAGTACACAGAAAGTACACAGAGATGAGTTTAGTACCTGCATCAGTATATGAGACTGAGTCTCCATCTTCAGCAGAACAAGAAGAAGCTGCAGAGTCTGAAGAATCACCTTCGTCACGTACGTGAAGATCTTTGGTCCAACTGAAGGAGAAGTACACGTTGTATTTACTTACATGTACTGGACTACATCCCAGAAGGACATTGTACTTTCATGTACTACATCTCAGAGGTACACGTTGTGCTTTATACCTTGAACTCCTTTCACTTCTCTTATGGGCTCCATCTTTATTCTCTCTTGTCTCAGAACGTCATCGTGAGGTTTCGTTTCTAAAATGAAAAAAAAAGAAATTCATTCTGAACTTTTGAGAATATTTATTACTAATTTCATTATTTTTACAAACCAACTAATCTAATGATTATTTGAAGAAATAATCAAGAGATTAATCCATCATAACAATAATCAATGAGCTCCAGTAAATACTCTTATGATAAATATGAAATAGCTTGAATACTACATTTTAATGATACTACTTATATACTTTTACTGAAGGCTATTTTTCTGTAGCAGAGTATTTATAATGTCTAGTTCTAGTAATTTTCCTGCAACAAAGTACTTTCAAAGTGTGGTATTAGTACTTTATTGCTGCAGAGTACTTTCAAAGTGTGGCAACGGTATACTAGTAATACTTATAATATTGTAGTATTGTTAGAATAAATTACACTGTAATCCATACTTTATTATTATTGAGTGCTGTGGTTGGTGACGTGAAGGAAACAGGTGCACTCATGACGTAACGCGGGTTCACTCTTACCTGAGAACCCCACAAAGGTCACGTGATATCCGTGTTTGCTGAGGGACAGCGCGTGGTACTGCATCCGGGGACTGCGACCCAGATCCCCCAGCACCAGCACGCAGACCCGCCGCTCGGTCCCGTCGTCCCGCCGCCGCAGCCACAGCGACGCCAGTCCGGCGACGACGGCCAGAGACACGACCGGCCACGTTACACCGGAACCGGAAGCGGACAGAGCCACAAAAACGGACAAAATCACAGCAAACGCGGCCAGAGTAGCCGCGCCGGTGCAGCGCGTCGCCATGTTTGTTTGTGGTGGGAGATGACGTGGACACGCCGGAAGAGGAGGAGCTTCGGTTTAAAGGGACCGTGGACTTTACGGTGCGTTCATGGACAGAAGATAGTGATGGAATTTCGACAGCACCAATTATCCACACTCAGGTAGATTAATAACGGAGTACAAAATAAAAAAGGCAAAATAAAAAATAACTATAGCAGGAAGGGTGATCGGCCGGAATCTGCCGTCCCTCCAGGACCCTGAAGCGAGCTGAAAAGATTGTAGCCGACCTCTCACCCCCCAAAAAACCTGGTTGTGTCCTTTCCATCTGGCTGGAGGCTGAGGTCCATCAGGACCAAGACGTCACGCCTCACAGACTGTTCCTTCCCGCCGGGAGCCCAGGTCCTTCACTGACAGCCCTTTTCCCACTTGTCACTACACATCTCTCCATACTGCACACACACGTGATCACTTTCACATACTCACAGTACACGTGTGTAGAGTACATGTTCACCTGTGGACTTCATTTGTCAAATTGATATGTTCATATTTCATCCATTTTTCTTGCACTGTATCTTATAGTCAAATGAACCACCTGACATGACAAATTATCTGTATGTCCAACATACAAATAAATGGTTCTGATTCTGATAACTTGAAACTTCACCTGTTTAGAAATGTTGAAACTGCTTTTATTATTTTTACCCAAATGGAGAAATAAGTTCTGTTTCTTTGTTCTGTTTAGGAATGAAATGGTTATTCGGGTGTGTGAGTTTCTGGTCTGTGAGGCTGTGTGGGTCCTCATCACGAGTCAAGAGGTCAAGATTATTTTGGAAATAATTAAAACTGCAAATAATTAATTCACAACAAACCATACTTTATTATGTGGTGTGGAGAGAGAGAGGACCCAAAAGCGGGATGCAGGAAAAATAATGCTTTTAATAGGAAGGTGCAAACTTAGAGGACGCCGCGAAGGCAGGCACAAAAACAGCAACTGAGGTCTTCAGAGAAAAAGGGGAACAGAAGATCTCCCGGTGAAACGGGGCATTAGAGGTCGATGGCTGGGGAGAGGAGCGCTCTGCCCGTCGTTCCCGACAAAGCCGGCTGGCCGTAGTTCAGCTGGGACTCCTCCTGTTCGGCGGGACCGGACGCTGGATCTAGACAATGAACACAAGACACGGTAGGACAAAACTCGGCGTAAAGACTGAGGAGTGTGTCTCCTGTGTGGGTGGCAAAATAATCTGACAGGGAACAAAGGGAAAGGGGAGCTAGAAATAGCAGGAATAATTAACGTCATGGGGAACAGGTGTGTAACAATTGGTGTGAGAGGAGGGGGATGGAAAATGGGACTCAGCTGGTGAGTTGTGGACACGATGTATGAATAACTAAAGACCAGTAGGGGGGGGAAAGGGACAGGAGGAGCCCAAAACCATGACATATTATTGAATTATATATGTTTACTATTCGAATGAGACAACTGAAAAACCTGTGTGACCCATTTTTACTTGACAGAAGAATTAACTTTCACAATATTAACAATAATTGTGAAAGATTGTCAATAAGATAAAAAAAAACACTGTTGGATTTGGATTATTTGAAGAATAATTTACATTATTATCATTACTCAATGTATAATTCCCTCCTGAAGAACTACTCAAAGAATAAATAATATTGTCATCTAATGAAAGCAATCAGTTGTTTCCTTGAAGCATGAATGATGATTTAAGGACGTGAACCGGACCAAGAAATACAACTTTAAAGTATAGATTTGGTAATGACCGCATCAGTGACGTCACGTGATCACCCCCCCCCCCCCTTTCGTTAGAGAAGACACAGCTTGTCCTCCTCCTCCTCCTCCTCCTCTCCCCCTGGTCTTCTTCTGTCCCGCAGCCTCCTTCCCCGGGACCCTCGCAGAGAAGATGCGGGCCGCGGTGCTGGCCCTGTTTGCCGCAGCGTGGTGCGGGGCTCGCGCGGAGGTGATCGATGACGTGCTGCGCAGCCTCGCGCGGGGCGCGTCCTTCCTGGAGCGGCAGCACGCGCACATCAACCTGGACGGGGTGGTCGGGTTCCTCATGCTGCAGGGTACGTGCGGGAGGGGAAAACAAGCCGCAGAGGAGCCCACGTCATCGTGGACGTGCTCCCTGGGTTATTATGGGATGCTTCGGGGGAGGGGGGGAGGGGGGGGGGGGGGGGGGGGGGGGGGGGTCGCTCATCGCTAAAAGTTAAAAAGGAGCAAACGGAGCGTTTTCTAGTTTGGGGGGTTTGGTGGGACTCTGCATGTTGAATTCTGGTTAGAAGACGAACACAGTAAACCTCATCATTGTTATAGCGACAGTAGCTGGGTCCATCCTCTGGGCACCATGAATGCCTGCAGAAAATGCCCACGTCAGTATTTCAGTCCAGACCACAATCATGAAGCTGCTGGTGGTGCTGGAGGGAAAGGCTTCATCCTCTGGGGAACCTGACTGCTCCTCTTGTTGTTGTTGTTGTTGTTGTTGGTCCCAGCCGAGCTGAAGGAGGCCGTTCGGACGTGGCCTCACAGCGACCCGGTGAGCTGGGCCCAGAGGACCACGGCGGTCGCTCTGGTCAAACGTCTGGACCAGAGCTTCGACAAGGCCGTGGCCGCCCTGCAGCGGAACGACCCCAAGTACTACAGAGGTGAGGGGGGGGGGGGGAGGGGGGGGACTACAGTTCCCAGAGGCCCCTGCGGCGTGAGGCAGGAACACGAAACCGAACTACTTGAACTAGTGTAGCTGGAGTTCTCCGTTCATGTAGTTAGGTATCAGTACTTCTTCTTGCCCCCCCGTTAATTCAATTCAATTCAATTCATTTTATTTTGTATAGCCCAAAATCGCAAATTACAAATTTGCCTCAGAGGGCTTTACAGTCTGTACACATGCAACATCCTCTGTCCCGAAACCCTCACATCGGCAAAGGAAAAACTCCCCAAAATATGAAAAAAACCCTTCAATGGGGAAAAAAGGGAAGAAACCTTAGGGAGAACGTCAGAGGAGGGATCCCTCTCCCGGGATGGACAGACTGCAATGGATGTCATGTGTACAGAATCAACAATGTAAAAGATGTACAATACATTCAATTTCTCTAACTGAAATGATACAAGTAATTGCAAGTAGCAGAAGAGGTGTACGGCAGGACCACTGCAGGGACAACCTCCATCAGATCGAACCACCATCCACAGAGGCTTCTGTGGGGAGGGAGAGCAGAAAGATGTTGGTTTTTGATGACAGTAATATGAATCATATTTAAAGTAATGATGATGGCAGCAGCAGGTGTCAGCAGAGCCATGAGCCAGGAGTCAGAACCGGGGTCCGCACGAAACTATGATCCACGGAGACCTGCTAGGCGAGAAAGCACAAAAAACTCCCGGAAAGAAGCTTAATTAGTGATGTACATTAATAAAGCATGGATGATTGTGGGAGGAGAGAGTGAGAGTGAGAGAGGGGCTCGGTGTGTCCTAAGAAGTCCCCCGGCAGTCTAAGCCTAGAGCAGCTTAACTAAGGGCTGGTCCAGGCTAACCTGAGCCAGCCCTAACTATAAGCAATATCAAAGAGGAACGTTTTAAGCTTTATCTTAAATGAACTGACCGAGTCTGCCCCCCGGACTGAAAGTGGAAGCTGGTTCCACAAAAGAGGAGCTTGATAACTGAAGGCTCTGGCCCCCATCCTACTTTTTAAAACTCTAGGAACCACAAGTAGCCCAGCATCTATGGAGCGTAGATGCCTTGTAGGACAATACGGTGTAACAAGCTCTTTAAGATAAGACGGTGCCTCACCAGCAAGTGCCTTGTAGGTGAGGAGAAGTACCTTAAATTCTATTCTTGATTTAACAGGAAGCCAGTGCAGAGAAGTTAATACAGGAGTTATATGATCCCATTTCTTAGTTCTTGTTAATACACGTGCTGCAGCATTCTGAATCAGTTGGAGAGGTTTAAGCGATTTACAAGAGCAGCCTGATAACAAAGAATTACAGTAATCCAGTCTAGAAGTAACAAATGCATGAACTAGTTTTTCTGCATCACTTTGAGACAGGAAGTTCCTGATTTTTGATATATTCCGTAGATGAAAAAAGGCAGTCCTTGAAGTCTTCTTTATATGAGAGTTGAAGGACATATCCTGGTCGAAGAGAACTCCAAGATTTCTGACGGTGCTGTTGGATACCAGAGCAATTCCATCCATAGAGACTGTATCACGTGACAGC
Source organism: Pungitius pungitius (assembly GCF_949316345.1). NCBI lineage: Eukaryota > Metazoa > Chordata > Actinopteri > Perciformes > Gasterosteidae > Pungitius > Pungitius pungitius. The sequence continues at coordinate 774,591 of NC_084911.1, forward strand.
TGACTTCGAAGGCGCTCTGGGCCTATCATGATAACTTCCGTTTTTTCCGAGTTTAACATCAGGAAGTTGCAGGTCATCCAGGTTTTGATGTCTCCAAGACAGTCCTGAAGTCTAACAAGTTGGTTGGTGTCTTCTGGCTTGATCGATAGATACAGTTGAGTATCGTCTGCATAACAATGGAAGTTTATGCGGTGTTTTCTGATAACGTCGCCCAAAGGAAGCATGTACAGGGTAAATAGAATCGGTCCAAGCACAGAACCTTGTGGGACTCCGTGACCAACATTCGTGGTCCTCGATGATTCACCGTTCACAAACACAAACTGGGATCGATCCGATAAATAAGATTTAAACCAGCTGAGTGCAGTTCCTTTGATGCCAATCAAGTGTTCCAGTCTCTGCAGCAGGATACGGTCATCGATGGTGTCAAATGCAGCACTGAGGTCCAGCAATACAAGAAAAGATACAAGTCCTTGGTCCGATGCAAGTAGAAGATCATTTGTAATTTTCACCAGTGCCGTTTCTGTGCTGTGATGCATTCGAAATCCTGACTGGAAATCCTCGAACAAAGCATTGTTTTGTAGAAAGTCACATAATTGATTCGCGACAGATTTCTCCAGGATCTTAGCGAGGAAGGGAAGATTAGAGATGGGTCTGTAGTTAGCCAACACCTCTGGAGCTAGGGTAGGTTTCTTCAGAAGAGGTTTAATTACAGCTACCTTGAAGGACTGTGGTACATGTCCTGTCAACAAAGACAGATTCATAATATCCAGTAGGGATGTGCTAATTAACGGAAAAACTTCCTTAAGCAGCTTAGTTGGAATCGGATCCAGGAGACAAGTGGAAGAGTTGGATTTCAAAATTGTAGAAGTCAGTTGATCAAGGTTGATGGAAGAGAAACCATCCAAGTAGGTATCAGGGCCCACGGCTGCGTCCAAGGATCCTACATCCGCGGACGGGTTGGCTCCGGTTGGGGGTAGTAGACCATCAATTTTCTCTTTGATAGTCAGAATCTTATTATTGAAGAAGTTCATAAAGTCGTTACTACTGAGGTCCACAGGAATACACGGCTCGACAGCGCTGTGACTCTCTGTCAGTCTGGCTACAGTGCTGAAGAGAAACCTGGAGTTGTTTTTATTTTTCTCGATTAATGATGAGTAATAAGATGCTCTTGCGTTACGGAGAGCCTTCTTATATGTTTTAACGCTGTCTTGCCAAGTTAGCCTAGATCCTTCTGATTTGGTGGAACGCCATAACCGCTCAAGTTTCCGCACAGTTTGCTTTAGGTTCCGGGTTTGAGAGTTATACCAAGGCGCGAACTTCCTTCTTGTTGCCATTCTTCTTTTGAGGGGAGCAATACCGTCCAGCGCCATTCTCAAAGAGCCTGTGGCAGTATCGACAAGATGGTCGATTTGTGACGGACCGTTACACCCCGCAGAGTTCGAGCCGCTGCTGTCATGGAGCTTCTGGGTGGTTCCTCGCGAGTGGAGCTCCACGGAGCGCAGCCTGGTGTACCGCTCCACCAGGACCACGGAGTGCTACGACGAGCAGCTCAGCGACAAGTGTCTGACCCTGCTGCTGGGGACCTGGTACGCAAATTAGTCCATATGATTAATGACATTTGTACGGAAGCAAAATTATGAGGTAAAAAAATTCGACTTTCTAACCCTTCTTTTTTGTGGCAGAAATGGGCTTCCATACATTTGAAATATTATTTTTATTATGTTCATTTCCACAAATACATATTTAAATTCTCTGTACTTCTAGATGGTTCTGTTGCTATGGAGATACAGAGCTTAAAGGTTCAGAGGGTTGATGAAAGACCACTGAAAGTGTCTTTTAATTTACAGTTAATATTCTTTGATCATTACACGAGGTTTAACAACTGTAATAAACATGTTTTTACAGTAAATATGAGCCGCGTGGTTTCATAGTCCTGAGTGAAGACGTGTTTCTGAAGTAGAAGGAGTAGTTTGGGCGCTGACGTGTGTCTGTGCGTCCCGAGCAGGAAGATGAACGGGACGCCCTGCATCGTCACCAAACCCTGCCGGGACACCATGACCCGCTTCGACTGCCCGCACTACTCCCTGTCGCACCAGCTGCTCTACTTCATGATCGGGAGGATGGTGAGACGCCGCACGCCGACCACACCGACCACACTGATCACACTAATCACACCGACCACCCAAAAACAAAGGCGAGGACATAAAAACCCCACCTGCACTAGATTTAAATCCCCGCCCCCTCCCGTGGCCCCGCCCCCCTCTCCCGTGGCCCCGCCTCCTCCACTGACCTCTCTGTGTTTGCGTCTCAGAGAGGCTGCACCAACCTGCTGAAGGGCGACACCCGGCCCTCCAGAGCCAACATGACGGAGCACAGCTACCAGAAGATCTTCTGCTCCAACATGATGAAGACCAACCAGGACATCATGAGGCAGGGTCTGACGGAGCAGACGGTGGACATCTTCATGGAGAACAGTGGGTTTCTCTTTGGCCATGTTTCCTGTGTCCCGTCTCCTCGTCCCTCACGCAGCGTCTCTGCTCTCCACCAACAGTCCTCATCTGCGGCCTGACGGGGTTCTCGGACTTCTACAAGGCCGATTGGCTGCGGCACATCCTGCAGCTGCAGGACGAGGAGGTGGGCTGCTTCGGGAGGGACGGTGAGTTACGGAGATCAGGGAGGAGGAGCAGTGAGGAGGAGCAGTGAGGAGCAGGGGGTCACGCGCTCTCCGTTTGTCCTCCCCAGAGAGCGCCGTCTCTCAGGTCATCGGAGACGAGCTGCTGGAGCAGCTGCAGCCTCACAGGAGGGTGAAGAGGAGGGAGAAGATCCTTGCAGGTACGTGGTGCACCTTCTTCACGATGCAGTCAGAGGCTCCCGTGACGGAGGTCCTGATGGTGTTGTCTCCCTCAGACGGATGCTCCAGTCACATGACGGCGGTGGCCGTGGGCGCTCTGGGGGGATACCTGAACTTCTACCTGTCAGAGCAGGACATCACCAAGAGGCCGCTCTCCTGAACACCCCACCCCCCTTTCTTTTTAAGTTCTTCTGTCTTCTATCACTGTACCACATGTCCTGTATCCTCAGGTGCTGAATCTGACAGTTATAGATCAAAATAATCCCAAACAAGGACAGCAGATTACTGACTGTGAGGGTGCAGCACTTCCTGTTCTGGGCTCGGTGCTGCTGGGGTCAGACAGGTCTCCACTATGTCATGTGGCCATTATTAAGAAAGAAAGCAGCTAAACCAGTGCTTCCTCTTTAGCTTCACGGATCACTTAGTGACATCCATCGCCGGGCTTTAACAGAATTTGATGTAGAAATGGTCATATTCAGTGAATCAAGTAGTAAATATGTGAACCGAGATCACATCAGTCTCTTTAAAGTCTCAATGATATATATATATATAAATAATTGGTCTTTAGTGTAGTTCAGAAGGGAAACATCCTTAACCACAGATTGATATTCACCATTAAAAGCCTGACTGAATCATTATTGTATTTATCTAAAAACTAAAATATCTTTCTTCCACAATTGCAGCTTTTATTTCCTTTAACTTGTGTCTGAGCCACAGTCCAGGAGGCAGCTGTACAAAGACCAAAGAATATATGCATGAACTGTGAATGTCATTACAAACATCATGTATTTCATATTAGCAGAATAAACTAAACAGTAAAAGTCCTAAGTCTGCTTTACACACATGGTTCTCTATGAGAGAATATAAGCTTATTATATTATTATAAATGTCGAGAGTCTCTGAAGATTCACCACTAAAAACACCAACCGTTTGGTCTCCTGGAGCCACTGCTCTTCAAAATAAAAGGTCTGTGTGTGTGTGTGTGTGTGTGTGAGGCACAGAAAGTCCAAAAGCCACTCGTAGGAACGTGGAGATGTTTTGGACTTGGACTTTGGACGTATAGAACTCGCTGTGGCTCGGTCAGCGCCGTCCTCCTCTGTGATGACATCACTTATTCCAGCCGATGACCTCATAGAACAGCGCCTTGAGCTGCCGCGCCTCGTAGGTGACGGTGTTCCTGCCGATGTGGACGCAGGTTTCCTCCAGAGGCTGCTCGATGATGGCGGGAACCTCCCGGCCGTACGCTGCATGGGGGGGGGGGGGGGGGGGGCAGCGTTATCAAAGGGCCGTTGATGGCTAAAGGTTTAACGCCTTGGACTCACATGTTGGTTTCTTCAAAACTTTCAACCTCATTCATGGAAATAAATACCTGCAAAGTATCGCTGAATGAAAGTTCTGCACATTTAAATATTTTTGATAGATATAAACACTGGATGACATAATACATCTAGTCTTCTCTTAGGGAGACTTATATAACATGACTTAAAAACTGAAGGATATCATCAGATAAATCAACAGCACACTGCATGTGTGTGTGTGTGTGTGTGTGCGTGCTGCTGCTCACCCGCACAGTGCTCCAGGAACTGGATGCACTCCTGGACCACGGCGTCCTTCAGCATGACCATGTGTTTGGACATGTTCTCCAGCAGAGACAGGAAGCAGCGTTTGGCGTAGAACCACGTGTCTGTCCCCAGCTACACACACACACACACACACACACGCACACGCACACGCACACACACACACACGCACACACACACAGATGGTAATATTTTTAAGATAATATTTTTGTTAGAAGTGGTGACGTTTCTGAATGAAAAGCAGCTGACTGCAGCTCAGACTCCACACGTGGGGCTTTAGAGTTCAACCCTTTCATCAGTCAGTCACAGAGGTAATAACTGGACTCCTTAGACGTCGATGTGAGGAGGTCTCAGTCTCTAGTTTAAAGTCTTCTTCAATGCAGAATGATGTTCATTTAGTAAATGATGGTCCATTTAGAGTCAAACAGACCATAAAGAGTGGATGCTTTAGGGGGGGGCCTAACGCTGATTGACAGGTGAATGTCCGACCTTCTTGTTGTAAGGCTCCAGGCTCTTGATGACTCGAGAGATGCCAAATTCGTAGTTCCCCTTGGCACAGTACAGCGTCCTGAACAAAAACACAGTGGACAGTGACGCTGGATTATTTCATGGTTTTTACATATTTATTGCTTTTTCCCGTAGTGCACTATAAAGTAACGGTATAAAGTAACGGTGTGTGTCACGCAGCGCTACAATGAAGAAGGACCCAATACTGAAGATCTTCACTGTGATCCGGTCGGTCCTGCAGCATCAGGCAGAAGCTTCTGGACTCACCCGATGACCAGGTTCACGATGCACAGGTGGAAGACCTTCTTGTCGGGGTCGTCGTAGGAGATCTGCTCCTCCTCTTTCTCGATCTTCCTCATCAGCTCTTCAGCCTGCCAGAGGACCTTCATGTTACCTTCATGACACACAAGTACTTGTCCAGTGCAGAGAGACAACATTTACAGGCAAAGCATGAATGTTCAGTATTTGCTTTAATGAGTAGGATTTTCCTAAAACATTTTTAACTTCGGTCATTGTGTCTTTAACCAAAGAAAGATTAAAAGCCCAATGCACGGTCACTAAGTAATAGGTAAATATCAGCTAAATGTACATGGTGCAGAACAGTAAACCATGTACTTATATACCATAAAAGACACATATTTGAATGGAAAGATATATCTATATACACACATATCTCTGGGTAAAGGTACAGTTCTGTTTGTAGCTCACCTCCTCGTTCTGGCTGGTCAGGATGTAAGAAACACACAGGTTAGCCAGGACCACGGCGCTCACATTCAGGATCTACACACACACGCAAATATATACACATATTTAGTGCGTTACAAATACAGTACAAAAAGCAGGCTTCCATATTTGCTATTGATATCTATATATCTCCCATAGCACATGCAAGTTCTCAAAAAGCTTAACTTCAGACTTTATAAGAGTAAACTCTGTTGAATGAGGCTTTCAGATGCCAGAAAGCAACAGTGGACAGAAATAAACAAGGTAACCACGGCAACAGACATCATGCACAGATGTAAAGACAGTGCAGAGGACTCAACACACAGCTGCTGGTTCTCCACCGTTACTGGGGGTTACCGAGGGTTTGCACTTGCAGGGACACTCCTGAATGTTACACTGCTCCACCTGGAGCAGAAGGCAAACTGTCAGCTGCTGACGGAGGGACCCCTGAGGGACCCCTGAGGGACCCCTGAGGGACCCCCTGAGGGACCCCTGAGGGCGCAGGGCCGCCTCCCACTCACGTTGTCGTAGTGCTTCTTGACGATGGGCTCGTAGAAGCCGATGGCCTCCTTGTACTTGCTCTGCATGAAGAGCACGTGGGCCACGTTGAGCTTCCACGTGTCGTCCGCGTTGCACACCTCCACCGACTTGCGGAAGATCTTCTCCACCATCTGGAAGTTCTCCCTGTTCCAGTAGATCTTGGCTTGGGCCATCAGCACCACGATGTACCTGTGCCCATAAATATTCGTTAGGACTAGAATCGTATATATCGTCATATTTGTTTGATTTGTCTGCTACAATGTGTGCAGGGAAATTTAAGTTATCGAGATATCAAGAAGCCATGTGTCTAGTTGCCCCCTTTACTGATGTGTGTGTGTGTGTGTGTGTGTGGACCCACTTCTCCTGTGTCACGTCGTTGTCCTGAAGAGCTTTCTTCTGGCCCTCATCGTCTCGGGACATCCTCGCCTCCTGCACCTTGGAGAAGAGGGAACAGAACTGATAAGTGACTTCACAACATGTCATTCATTGATCATCGAACGGCAGCGTGTCGTCAGACTGAAGCAACGAAACACAGAAACGTCATCGTTAGGACCAAAGAAACAACCTGCTTCGCCAGCTTCCTTAACTGCTCTGTCAGTTTCCCATTCATCTCATCGAACTTCCTAAAAGCCTGTGAGGAAAAAACAAAACTCAGTTTAACAGCTGCTCATTCTACTAGAACATCTTCATGCTTTAATGTCATAAAACTACTCAATAAGAGGACGTTTGAGTACCTCCTCGGGTGCTGTCTGGCAGGTCAACAAGGCATCCAGGAACTCGTACATGTACTAGAACACACAGAGACACACGTCAACATGGACCCGGGTGTTCTGATGACTCGTGGAAGCACGTGGAAGCAGGAACTGACCGGCGAAAGGAACTTGTAGGTGAGGTGTGCGTTCTCCGCCAGGACGTCGGCCGCCAGGTCGAAGTACTGAGAGGAGAAGAGAGTCCAGCGTTAAACAGTGTGACACTGGTTGTGTATGTGTGTGTGTGTGTGTGTGTGTGTGTGTGTGTGTGTGTGTGTGTGTGTGTGTGTGTGTGTGTGTGTGTGTGTGTGTGTGTGTGTGTGTGTGTGTGTGTGTGTGTGTGTATGTATGTATGTATGTGTGTGTGTGTGTGTGTGTGTGTGTGTGTGTGTGTGTGTGTGTGTGTGTGTGTGTGTGTGTGTGTGTGTGTGTGTGTGTGTGTGTGTGTGTGTGTGTGTGTGTGTGTGTGTGTGTGTGTGTGTGTGTGTGTGTGTGTGTGTGTGTGTGTGTGTGTATGTATGTATGTATGTGTGTGTGTGTGTGTGTGTGTGTGTGTGTGTGTGTGTGTGTGTGTGTGTGTGTATGTATGTATGTGTGTATGTATGTATGCATGTATGTATGTATGATGAAAGAGGAAAACCTAAAATAACTGTGGTCACAAACGAAGACTAACGAGGTGGAAATACTAAACGCAGTGTGGAGTTGAACTGACTCGGATTCTTGGGGAAACAAAGCCAGGAGGACGAGTTTGTAGCTAAAAGCATCAGCTCAACAGCTGTACGGGATGGGGGGGGGGGGGGGGGGGGGGGGCGAGCAGGTGTAAGCCCAGCTGTCGGGTGTGGGCGGAGTCAGCAGCCGCCGCCTCCTACCTCGTGCTTGCAGTAGAGCAGCAGCAGGTTCCCAAAGGTGACGGGGGGGAAGGAGGGCTGCTGCAGCAGGAAGGCCAGCTTCTCAAATCCCTCCGAGGGTTTCGTGTCCATGTGGACCAGAGCCTGGTTGTGGAGAGTCACCGGGTCCAGCTCCTGCCAACACACACACACACACACGGTGAATGGGCCTGAGAGACCACGATGAGGACTTGAGTCCCTCTTTCCTTCCACTAGGGGGCACTAGATGTTCACCGGACCGAGGACAGAGCTCCGACCGATGAAAACCAGCACCTCCGTGTAAGCCTTCACACCTCTGCTCTAATATTCTATTCATCTCTCCGGGCTGTTCGCTGGGCAGGTGCAGGCAGGTCCCCCCCCCACACCCACAAACACACACACACACACAGAGTGAAAGGGGGGGCAGTTACCTCCTCTGATCGAGGGGGCATGTCAGTCAAAGCTTCCTGAGCTCCTTTCACTGCAGGAAGACAAAGAGGGAGCAAGCTTAGATAAAGGGAATAAATCAACACTTCAAGGTGCCCTGTTGTCTCCAAACTAACACAAAGTCTTCAGCCGGAGCTCACCGTTCTTTAGCTGGTACTCAATGGCGGCTTTGAGGTTGAAGGCCTCGATCAGGGCCGTCTGGTGCAGCACCAGCGTGTTGCCCACGCTGTGCACGTCGATGCCGTCGGTGGTCAAACCCACGCTCAGCTCTGAGGGGAAACACAGCGCCGGCTCAGGGGGGATGACTCATGTCGCCTGTAAGGAGGGAGGCCGCGGCCTACCTGGATGCTCCCTGATGCCCTGCTCGATGATCTCTCCGATGTATTTGACGGCCTGTGGGTAGTTCTTCAGGCTGTAGAAGCACAGGGCGATGTTGTAGGACAACGCTGAGGGACAGAGCGACAACACGATAAACCTTAAATGGCGCCTGTAGAGATGATGTTTAAGCCATTGCTGGTCTGATAATCTACCAAAGTGCAGTTTTCATTTGTAAGAAAATAACTATATCAATCATTAGTTTCACCTTTTCCATCCTACAAAGGTTTGAAACGTTTCCCGCTTACATTTTTTTCCTCATTTGTCAAGTTTTGCTTCCTACAAGTTGTGAAAACTCTTCCGCCACACTAGTGAAAGGGCGCTGCAGGCGATGGAGACTCGGACTGTGCAGACATGTTGAGCCAGAGCCCCCTGCGGGTGTAGCCGTGCCGAAGTCGACTACCTGGAACGTATCCCAGCACCTGCATGGCAGAGGAGAACTTCTTGCAGGCCTCCTCGTACTTGCCGTCCTGGAACAGCAAACAGCCCATGTTGTAGACGTAGTCGGGGTCTTCCTGGGGCAGCTGCTCCAGCAGCGACTGTGGAGCCGGTGGAAAAAGAAACGGAATGTGTGGGAGTTGTGCTGCAGACGCTCGTGATCCCTAACCCTAACCGAAAGGGCATCATTTGTAGTGATAGGAGTTAACAGGTAATATCAGAGAGCTCGTCACCTTGGCAGCAGAGTAATCTTCCTCGCAGTATTTGATACAGGCTTGAAGCTTCAGCATCTGTGCCGGAGAGAGCGAGAGAGTTAAAGTTAGTTAAAGGCACCAGCTTGTTTTACTTTGGGGGGAAATTAAGAAAACCTATGAAGCGCAGACTGTGATCCATGAATCCATAATTCCTTTTCATGAATTAATTGACACACTTCTGAGGGAGTTACAGAATATTTTTCTTTCTGACAACATGACCTTAAATGCCGTTTAAAGCAGAATTTTGTTTCTAGATCTTCTGGAGAGAACACGTGTTGCCCATTGCTGAGCAACACACATTTATGTTTGTTCATTCCGTTGGTTGGGCATTAATTGTCCGTTTGTTGCAGCAGCTCTCAGTGATGGGACGTGTGTAGCAGCATCTCACGTTGTGCAGAACTTGCGGCTGTGAAGCAGTGTTTGCTAAAAGGTTGGCGGCCATGATTCTAACCCCATGGTGCTGTGTGAGCTACACGCTGCGAACACGCTGTACCTTCATGTGGCTGCCGGGGTTGTCGAGCACGAAGGAGGCCTTTGTGGCCTCGGGATAAGCTCCGGATTTGTAGAGGGCCTGGGCGTAGTACACCTTGTACTCCTCCACCTCCGGGTGCAGCTGGGTGAGCTGCTCGTAGCAGTCTGCAGAGTTGGTAAAATCCTGGATGTGGAAGTAGCAGTAACCCAGCAGAGAGAGCGCGGCCCTGGACTGAGACACAAAGCAGAGGGGGGGTGACAGGGGCTGTGCATGGACTCCACACCTCAACAAGGTGAGGGTTATATATATATATATATATATATTTATATATGCCCGTGTCATATCAACACTTACCTTTGCGTGTTTATGCAGTTGCCCGTTGAGGATGTGAATGGCTTCCACATACTGGCTGTCTTTTATCTGAAACACATTATTTATGATGGTTATATTCATACCGTAAAAGAAACATATTTAAATGTTCGATTCACCGAAAGTCATTTTAGGAACCATTCAACTGTGTGACGTCACGCTGAACTGCAGCACCGATAACGTTATTATGATTATATAATTATTATTATCATTACTCTGAGATGAATTATCGTTGTGTTAACTGACAATAACACGGCAAACGTGTTACTTTTCATTGAATTGTTTGGTTATTTAAAGATATGCAGCGTTTACGAGCACTCAATAACACTTCTGGGAAAGTGTTACGTGTATAAAGTTGTATGTTGTCATTGAGCTAAAAGCACAAAAACGACGGTTCTTTGGATGGAGTTCGGCACCGTGTTAGCTGGTAGCCTGACGCTAGCTTAGCCATAAACTCAAACACTCTTCTCACCAGTTTGTAGATCGTAGCCGTGTACTCTCCGTCTTTTATCGCTGTCATGGCTACAAACCAGTTGTTTAGAATAGAACAAACAACTTGTAGCTTTGTGCTCCCCCAAAACCTGAAGTAAAAGCATCGAGCTAGCCTCTGTTTGGTGGGCTTGAGCTGTTACTAAGCAACGTGACAGACCGGAAATGGAAAACCTGACTGACGTGTGTAGGAGCCAATCGTGTAGCCGAATTAAGCGACCCCGCTTGTTTTTTCCTCTCCCAAACCTTTATTGATCCGTTGAACACAGACAGTCAATTAGAGACATAATGTGCTCTCTGAAATGTATTTTAATTAAGACAACTTTCACTAGTATGCAGGTTCCCTTAAAGTGGTTAAAATATTTTTGTAATTGATGTTATTCAAAACTAACAAAGGCCCTTATGGTTCGTCTTGGGTGGATTGGGAACGAACTAACAGCTCAAAAAGGTTCTCCTCCTTAACCAGTGTAGGAGCAGAAAACGGAAGAGATCAGTTCTGGAAATTATTCTCATTTATTTAACAAAACTTCTGGATGGAGCCTAGAATTTCATGTGGAAATTAAACATCTTGTGGTTTATTTACCCTAAACTGTGACGTGGACCCTCAAATAGAACTTTCTGCTTTTGAGAAAAACATATTGTGACATACACTCACCGGCCACTTTATTAGGTACCCCATGCTAGTAACGGGTTGGACCCCCTTTTGCCTTCAGAACTGCCTCAATTCTTCGTGGCATAGATTCAACAAGGTGCTGGAAGCATTCCTCAGGGAGTTTGGTCCATATTGACATGATGGCATCACACAGTTGCCGCAGATTTGTCGGCTGCACATCCATGATGCGAATCTCCCGTTCCACCACATCCCAAAGATGCTCTATTGGATTGAGATCTGGTGATTGTGGAGGCCATTTGAGTACAGCGAACTCATTGTCATGTTCAAGAAACCAGTCTGAGATGATTCCAGCTTTATGACATGGCGCTTTATCCTGCTGAAAGTAGCCATCAGAAGTTGGGTACATTGTGGTCATAAAGGGATGGACATGGTCAGCAACAATACTCAGGTAGGCTGTGGCGTTGCAACGATGCTCAATTGGTACCAAGGGGCCCAAAGAGTGCCAAGAAAATATTCCCCACACCATGACACCACCACCACCAGCCTGAACCGTTGATACAAGGCAGGATGGATCCATGCTTTCATGTTGTAGACGCCAAATTCTGACCCTACCATCCGAATGTCGCAGCAGAAATCGAGACTCATCACACCAGGCAACGTTTTTCCAATCTTCTATTGTCCAATTTCGATGAGCTTGTGCAAATTGTAGCCTCAGTTTCCTGTTCTTAGCTGAAAGGAGTGGCACCCGGTGTGGTCTTCTGCTGCTGTAGCCCATCTGCCTCAAAGTTCGACGTACTGTGCGTTCAGAGATGCTCTTATGCCCACCTTGGTTGTAACGGGTGGTTATTTGAGTCACTGTTGCCCTTCTATCAGCTCGAACCAGTCTGGCCATTCTCCTCTGACCTCTGGCATCAACAAGGCATTTCCGCCCACAGAACTGCCGCTCACTGGATGTTTTTTCTTTTTCGGACCATTCTCTGTAAACCCTAGAGATGGTTGTGCGTGAAAATCCCAGTAGATTAGCAGTTTCTGAAATACTCAGACCAGCCCTTCTGGCACCAACAATCATGCCACGTTCAAAGTCACTCAAATCACCTTTCTTCCCCATACTGATGCTCGGTTTGAACTGCAGGAGATTGTCTTGACAATGTCTACATGCCTAAATGCACTGAGTTGCCGCCATGTGATTGGCTGCTTAGAAATTAAGTGTTAACAAGCAGTTGGACAGGTGTACCTAATAAAGTGGCCGGTGAGTGTAAACACAGATTTTCAGAGGTAAAACTGCTCAAAATAAATGAAACTAAGCTGCGTAAAACAAGTCACAACTTTAAATCAAATGATTTCCTTCTTTTAGAGCTTTTCTGTGTCTCAGCGCACAAAGACAGAATGTTAGAAACCACCGATGATCTCATTTCTGAAGGATTCAGGATGTGAATGTGAAGAACAACACACACACACACACACACACACACACACACGCAGTGGTCGAAGCGGATGAAACCGAAGGTGCTGGAGCGTTGCCTCAGACCTCAAACAGTTTTGACCACCGGGCCTCCATAATGACGGGTTAGCGTGTGTGTGTGTGTGTGTGGGTGTGTGTGTTGCCCCGGTCTGTCTGCTCTGCTCTGCCTCTTGCCACTACCTTCTGGTGGGACCGTACAGGAAGCTGTGCAGGAGAAGAGCTGAGACTCACGCAGGTACACAGGTATGTTTGTGCAGAGACGGATCGATCATTTTGATTTATTAGCACAGCTTCAGCTCAAATGATTACAAACAGTATCCAGATTGACTGGTAAGCTTCATTTCCTTTGTGTTTAAAGTTGCTTCATTTGAGTTGAAACCAAAACAATCCAAGTAAAAAAAGAGGCGCTTTAATGGTTAAAAAGCTGAAAAACTCTCTCATTATTGCAGCTGCTGTGAAATAAATATGAGCGTATCCTGCACATACGTGTAATGCACGCCGGACTCTTTTTTTAGTACTGAGCAGGAATTTGAGTCAGGCGTCTGCTGTTTGAATATTAAATTAAACTCTGAAATTCTGCCACCGCGGAGCCAAACTTATTTCATGGTTCCAGACTGATAGTGTTAGTTAGTGCTGATGAGAGTTTGGTGGCTTGAAAAAATAGAAAAAGAAGCCTTTGAGGAAACATGCAGCAGAGAGAGAGAGAGAGAGAGAGAGAGAGAGAGAGGGAGATTGTTGTTTCGGATCATTCTGCATCGAGTGATATCCACTGATGGATTCGGGAGTCCCCGGTTCGACTGGAGCTCAGGTTGTGTTTAAGGTCATGGCGTTGGTGCGTCTCTCAATGCGGTCTGACTTCCTGTCTGTCCCTCACAGCGATTTCCCCTGAAAGCTGCTCAATGTAGTTTCTATTAAACAAATTAGTCTCCCTAATCCCTGCGTCACCATGAACCGGCTCGGGGAAGGTGGTCCCACTGGCTCTGGGTTCGGGCCACTTGAAGGCTGACGGGTGGAGAAGGATGGAGTTGACTTCTACGTCGTCACATGAGTCGCTAACGCTGAGAGGCTCAGGCTGCAGGGAGGAGACATCTGTCCACCTTCACCTCAAAGAGGAAGCTCTTCGTGGAGACTGAATCTTCGTAGTATTAATCGAGTTTTGTGTGTGGAGTCGTTTGCACGGGGCAGGTCCGCCCCCCCCAGGCCTGGACTTGTTCCTTAGTGCAGCCGCGGGCTTCCTTCCAGCGCTGGGGAGACTCAGGAAGGGGGGGGGGGTGTAATACCTGCAGAATGCTGAGTCAGGCTGTGCAGCGAAACAGTAAGTAAACAGAATAAGGACGACAACTGATGCGTTAAATCAAAATGATCAAACATTAGTAATTATCACTTGAAATAATAGAGAAAGTTGAGCTACTTCAAAATATAGAATTTTGTGTTATTTCTTTCTAGAAGTTAGAAGGATTGACACATTTTATAATGCACATTTTATTCAACAAGGAGACATGGAATCACTCCACGTCCTGCATGAAAATTAGAGTCAGGGGGCGTAGAGTGTGTGTGTGTGTGTGCGTGTGCGTGTGCGTGCGTGTGTGTGTGTGTGTGTGCGTGTGTGTGTGTTTATTATGCAACCACTCCTACCTTCAGACTTGACATTCATTTACTTCTCAACGAGACATCTGAAAAGTTTTGTAACGGCATCTCTCACTGTTGTGAATCTATCAAAGTGACATCATCAAGGTCACACACACACACACACACACACACACTCACAAGGTGACAACAACACCAGCGTCTCTGTCACGAGGCCTAAATATTCATTATTGAAATGAATCAGCCGGAGTGTGTGCGTGTCCCCCCCCCCAGGTGCTGGTCCAACCATGGCCCCCAGTCTGAACGTGCTGCTGCTGCTGGTGCTGGCCGTTGCCACGGTGACGGTCCTCGGCCAGAGGCGACGCCCGGCCTCGACGAGCACGTCCACGGACGAGTGGAACTACAGAGACGGCTGTGAGCACCCAGATTACTCTCTGTTTACCCGGGGTCAAAGGTCAAGGTCAGGGCTCAGTGTGATGACGTCACAGCTTTAGATGTGAGGGCAGCTGCATTCTGTGTAGTGACCAGCAGGGGGCGACTCCTCTGCTCCCATAGACCTCTATGAGGAAATGACTCTACTTCTGTGTAGTGACCAGCAGGGGGCGACTCCTCTGCTCCCATAGACGTCTATGAGGAAATGACTCTACTTCTGTGTAGTGACCAGCAGGGGGCGACTCCTCTGCTCCCATAGACGTCTATGAGGAAATGACTCTACTTCTGTGTAGTGACCAGCAGGGGGCGACTCCTCTGCTCCCATAGACGTCTATGAGGAAATGACTCTACTTCTGTGTAGTGACCAGCAGGGGGCGACTCCTCTGCTCCCATAGGCGTCTATGAGGAAATGACTCTACTTCTGTGTAGTGACCAGCAGGGGGCGACTCCTCTGCTCCCATAGACGTGTCTTGACTTTGGCGTTAAGTTGGCACACCAACTGACTGACCTTGACTGTTAACACTAAGCTAGTAGCTCACCCATCACTTGTTTACACCGTTGTGATGTGATCTGTGGTCTCAGCTGAGAGGGTGAACATGCGCGGCGTGGCCAACCTGACTCTCATCCTGGACAACTGGAGGTTCGACATCCTGGCCCAGATGAGGGGCCTGCTGCAGAACGACCACCAGGCGCTGCTACCCGACTACGCCAGGTAGGAGGGGGGGGGTCACCTGAGGGGTCAACCGATCGGGAGGACAGGAAGGGGTCATGACGTACTCTAATGCATTGTAACGTATCACATGGTAACATCATATCCTTTTTTTCACACATTACACACACATTTTAAATATTTATTAATCTTTGACAAGCTAATCTCTATTTTTTTCTCCGTTGCCATGGTATCGTAGGTTGACTTCTTTCTTCCGCTGTGTTACTGACCATAGTGAACTGATGGTAGCCTGGTCGCCATGGTTACTGTCTCCCGTTTCAGTGATGTTTTCTGACAATCATCCCTCCGATCGATGCTGAGTGTGTAATTACACTTCTCAGTCGAGCGGTCTAAATATAATGAATACTATAAAACAGTTCATTGATGCACAATGTTTTCCATTACAGCATCATGACCCGTTTATTTTAATGTATTCTGTGAAAAGACGGTGAAGCAGAGACGGAAAAGAAAAAGAGAGAACGTCCCATGAACCACCCACAGAGTGAACCTCCCCCCCCCCCCCCCCCCATCCCCCGCCTCCCCCCCAGGATCCAGCCGCTGTCCGAGGCTCTCGACGACCTCTACAAGGAGTTCAACGCCCTGAAGGCTCACCTCGGCGACCTCACCGAGAAGTTCTCCACCATAGAGACCTTCATCGACGAGGTCAAGGCTGACCGCGCCAACGCCGCCCAGGCCCCGCCCCCTGTCCCCAGACAGACCGGGAGGAGGCTGATAAAGAAGAAGACCACTTCCTAGGCAGCCAACGTTCCTTTTCTTCTTCTTCTTCTTGCACGCATTGCATTGTTTGGTTGGGGCGGGACTGGAGGACAACAGGAAGTCCACGGTAAAACCAACAGAGTAACAAAATAAAACGCACAATAGTCTAGTCTCATTTTTAGTTCAACCTCCTTTTTAAACTTCACATATTGAGTGAATAAACTCTCTCATTGCATTGATTTCTTTTTTCAGTCTCTTGTTTTCTTCAGAAGACGCTGGTGAACGTAAACATTGCTCCATGGTGAGAGACTCTCAGGGATCCTTGACCTCTGACCTTGAGATGTGAGCTCACAAGGAGTCATGCCCTACATAATGCCGAGGCAGTGTCTTCATCATAGGACCCGCCTTCTGCTCTCTTATTGGTCAGAGCATCCGTCATTACGTCACATGTCATTTAGCTGATGCTTTTATCCAAAGTGACTTACATTACATTTTTAAACCCGTGCGTCACATTTTGACTGGGGAGCAGTTAGGGGTCAGGTGTCCTGCTCAGGGACACTTCCACACGGGGCAGCTGGGATTCAAACCACCAACCTTGTGGCTCGCAGAGCATCACGCTGCTTGATGCGCCACCATCGCCTGTCAGTCAACGCGGCGTAGAGGTCGCAGTGATGGAGGCACTTTGATCGGATGAAAACATAAAGCAAATGTTGCAATAAAACAGATTCTCTGTGGAGGATAAATTGAGACGCAATCTGACTGAATCCTTAAGCTTCTAAAGTGGTTTAAATAAACTGAACCAACACCAACAGGTTTAACTAAACACTTAGTTACTTACCCTCCTCCTGCAGATGTAGACTCTGATTCAACCTCCTACTGGAGCCACACAGGAAGCAGACTGAAATGTCCTCAGGAGACAGGAAGAGACACACTGCTGCTTTAATGCATTCTGCTCAGACTGAACCTATTCAGAGACCCAGAGTGCATTACAGTGAGTGTGTGTGTGTGTGTGTGTGTGTGTGTGTGTGTGTGAGAGAGAGCGATTCCATCGTCCTGCCTGAGTCGATGTTCCCCTCGACGGCTCCATGAAGCTTCACTCATCTTTCACCCGCTGTTCTTTTTCTTCTTATTCATACGAGGGAAAAAGAAATCTCGCCATCTAATAAAAGTCAGTTTGCTTTATCGACCAATAGTGAGGCCGGGAATGATGATGCAATCTCCCGTCTCCCCCCCCCCCCCGACAGGTGAGCCCCCCCTCAGACAAATGCGATAATCTATGTTTTATGTTTCACGGGAGGAGAGCTGAGATGGAGAAAAAGCAAATAAAATGTAATACAGGTGAAGAACTAAAAGATGCAAAAAACAGAATCAATCACTCAGCTTCAGTCTTCAAGAGAAACCGAGAGGTTTTCTCATTTGAGTCTTTTTGTTGAGTGAGATCATGAGCATCCTGCAGAAACATCCAGGGAGGGAGGGGTCAGAGGTCGGCGGCCTCACGGAGATGTTTCCGTGGTGAGAGCGGTTCAAACAGCTTTTTCATTAGCCGTGTTAGCGGGGCTTGATGAAAAGTCTCCCTTCAGCTGTTGTTTCAGAGGATCTCCGGTTTGAAACAGTTTGGAATCGAGTGCTTTTCCTCTTCAGTTATTTGCAGCAGACGTTCAGGCTCCGAATCCTGCAGCCGGAGGCAGGCGCACTAATCCGTCCTCCATCTCCCTGTCAGGCCTTTTAATCCCAGTCCCAGATGCCACAGGCTCCTTAGCCAACTGTGTGTGTGTGTGTGTGAGCTGAGCTACCGACACACACACACACACACACACACACACTCAGAGGGGTTACGTTGGAAACAAAGCCGCTGACAGCTGGACTGGTCGGGAGTCTTGTTAATTTGTTTGGGGACTCTGGAGACTTTTGGCAGTGAGTCACAAACAGCAGAAGGTGTTGCAGCAGCTAACAGCGGCTAACGGCTAACTTTCATGTAAACCAGCTGAAGGAGCTCGTAGTCAGCTGACACGAGAGGACACCCCGGGGACGAGAGGACACCCCGGGGACGAGAGGACACCCCGGAGACGAGAGGACACCCGGGGACAGATTGGGAGCCGGAGGCGATCGATCACTTTGATCAACAAGGAGACACCTGAAGAGAAAAATGGTCCTTCAGATGGATTCTTTTATCTGTTCACACACACACAGACACACACACACACACACACGCATGTCATGGCTCTGTGGGGCTGATGGGAAGCGGCGGCTCGTGACGGTCCCACAACGACCAGATGCACCTTCACCTCACAGCTGGAGCATCTGTGGTGCAGCGAGAGCAACGTTTATTTTGAAATTCAAGCTTTTTAGGCCTCATAGTTTTATACAATTTTATTGTATTTTATTTGTACTCTCGGAAAAGTGTAAAAAAAAGATGAATTAATAAATATAGATGAATAAATATATTTAAACGCATTAAAATCACGGAATATAAAATGACATGTGACAATGTACTATTTGTAATGTAACTAAATTTCTCTGTGGAATTCTTTTTATCTTAAATCTTAAATTACAAGATTCTTAGATTTACTAAATCATCTGGAACATATTACAGTATTTAACACATTGGAGATGAAATATGTTTGTGGTTGAAAGTATTTCACCAGCTGCCACATTTAAACATGGAGTCCATGTGGTTTGACTGTGGAGTGAAAGGAGCTGAACAATGCTGGTAATTAAATACCTCGTTATGCATCAAACCAGATGTTTATATGAGCAAAGTCAACGGAGAGAAGCGTCCCCTCCTGTTCAACCACCTGTTGATCCACATCTGTCCATCTCTGCGAGACATGAGACTTATTAAAGGTTGGTGGTGGTTCTGCAGAGATGGTCTCACGCTGGATATTAGTTCACGGAGAAGGGATCTGGGTTCAGTGTCCCGGGGGACGTCTCCGTCTCTGATCGTGTTTGTCAGCTCCGCTTGGGAGCGTCTCAGCGAGGACGGATTTGTCCAATCAGTCCCAACCGGAGCTGCTGGTCCTTCTGGTGTAAAATCAGTGAACCGGAAACGACACAAACCCCAGAATGTGATCCTTAAACCTCGGAAAGGAATAAATGTGCATATAAATATGTATATAAATATGTATATAAATGTGTATATAAATGTGTATATAAATGTGTACTTTCTACATGAGTGCGTTCAGGCACAACACTGTCTGAAACCCAGGGCACCATGCAGGGGTTCACTCTGCAGCAAAGGTTTTAAGGAGGGCCTGCAGATTTCTTTTTACATACATGGCCAAAGATTGACTGAATTATGAGGGGATCAACTACTAATCTAGAACACAGATCACTTATTAATGACTGGAATACATTATTGTTTTCCAAAGAAAAATCCTGTGTATCAAACCTCAAAAAGAAATCATTCAGTTCATCTGCTTTACTCTGCTCTTTATATGTTGTGAGGCCCTTTTTACTAACTAACTTCTCATCTGAAAAAGTTCTAAAATTACATTCCGTTACTTAAATAGAGTAGTATTTATAAACGTTGACTTAGAGTTGCGTTTATTTTGTTGCCTGTTGCTGAGGTGAAATGCATTCTGGGATATTTGGCTCCAGAGAAGAGACGAGCTGCTCCGATGCATGCCCGGTAAAACGGGCGAGTCACATCCGGGTATTATGACCGTTCTCGGCCAGATGCGGACTTTAGAATCGGAACAGAACTCGGGCCGCGACTGATTTCTACGAGACAAGTCTACGAGAACAAAAGTCCACACAAGAAGAACGCACATTGAGAAAGAGCCACTGTCTTGAGTGGACTTCAGATGATCTTGAGTTTTACATTTGGATTTTTCCGTTCCCATAAGGTTTGTATCCTGTTCACTTTTGCGATGTGCTGACTTGCAGTTTGCGTTCGCTGATTCGGCTCGTTTGCATTTTGGTGACATTTTGACAAAACAAAACCTGTGGTGAAATGTTTTCCACATTTTAACATTAGTTTCCTAAAAAAAAGACGACACTTGATACATCTTTCATGGCGTTTTCATAATGTTGGTGTTCTGCTTCTAATGTTAAAAGTTTGTTCAGAAGAAGCTCTGCCATGATTCATGGTGCCTTTTTATACATCAGCACAATACCCATATAACATACAAACGATGGATAGTGGAGATTGCTAGTGGTTTTTATTCAGGGCTTTTTAGAAAATGATATTCTGTATTGTCTTTTTTATTTTACAGGCAAGATGAATTTGGAGGAATACTTTGAAAGAATTGGTTTCCACGGATCTTTTGATGAAGCGGATCTTGCAACACTGAAGTTGATCCACAAACAGCACGTCATGTCCGTCCCATTTGAAAACCTCAGCCTTCACTGTGGTGAAAAGAACGTCATGGACCTGGAAGCCACTTTCAACAAGATTGTGAGGCGCCGCCGTGGAGGTTGGTGCCTTGAGAACAACTTCCTGTTTGGCTGGGTGCTGAGAGAAATGGGATACGACACCACGTCGCTGGGCTCCAGAGTTTTCAACAGTGTCCTCAATGATTTTGGCCCCCTTAATTCTCATTTCATCAACAAGGTTGTCATCGATGGAAAGGCTTACATAACAGATGTCAGCTTCGGCATGTCTTTCCAATTGTGGGAGCCCCTGGAGCTGGTCTCTGGAATGGACCAACCACAGGCAGCAGGTGTCTTTCGCCTCCTTGACCAGGGGGACGTGTGGGTGCTGGAGAAAACTGGTAGAAAGCCTGATGTTCTCAATACAGAGTTTGCCAAATCAAGTCTGGTGAACAGGAACGAAACCAATCAGATGTACAACTTCACCTTGGTGCCTCGGGGGGCCGAGCATTTCCTTGAGATAAACCGCAAACTCCAGAATGAGACGTCACTCTTCACCAATAAGTCCATCTGCTCTTTGCAAGCACCAACAGGATTCAGAGCCCTGATTGGCTGGACCTACGGGGAGGTCACCTACAAACCCGACGAAGGAGTGGACGTCTTAGACATAAGAAACCTAATGGATGATGAGATAGAACAAATTCTTCTTGCAAAGTTCAATATAAAGCTGCAGAACAAACTGCAGCCTCTCAACAACAAGTCATACTTCACATTCTGAATTCCTACACAGGTGCAGTTTGAAAATGGATCTGGAAAGATCCCTCAACCTGTGACCATCTAACAGCCAACCAGGTGGAGCAGCATGTTGACGAATTGTCTATTTGAAACATGAGCAGTGCCTTAAATGTAATCTAATGTACATCAAAAATGTAATCAGTTTGTTTTCTTTTCTTAATGCTACAAGCAGACAGGTCATTCTTAAAATGTGTTTTTGGTCATATAAAACCGCAATGTGTTATTTGTCAAAAAAACATACATTTATAAAGCTTTCTACATGATACTATGGACTGATTTGCTGAAATGTCATCTGTGCTCTGTCTATTCTCTCACTGATTTTTATTAAATAATATGCCTGGATGTATATTTTTGTTCTGACACACAAATGAGCTAAAAGATATTCTTGGGCCCCATCGAAGTTTAGCTGATGAAAGACTGGAATCTTATGGGAAAATTAGTTGAGATGGTCATTGTCATGTTGTGAATACCATAAACAAATACCTTTTATTTTATGAGGAAAGAGCCTGGATGATGTTCAAGTCAGAGTCAAAAGTACCAAAGTTTGGAATGAAAGAGTTTGAAAAGGGAACACTTGACGTTTTCAGGTATGTGGTTTTAGGGACATGCTGTGCATATTAAAACAATTGATGGGGTGCATCACTTCTTTAAAAGTCATTTACAGTGAATTAGATCCATTTTAGATCCTTTTATTTGTGTGGCTTATGGATCAGCAGCAAGCACATCTATGAAAAAGCTGGATAGGCCACTTGAACTAAAAACACAGGAACAGGAAAAGAATGCAGTTAATATGGAGTTAGTGGGTTAATCTAGAGGGTCACAGTAAAGATCATCCAGACAGTGAACGGCATGCTGGGGAAGGGAGAAGAAGGAGACAGGAAGCTTTGGATGGACGTTAGCATATAGAGCAAAGTTCAGTTCACACATTCTATAGAAATCTGGCAACCTTTTTGAACAACGTTAACCTGAAAGAACGAGTTCACAGTGACGTTCATCGAGCATTAATGCAGTACGTTCAGTTCACGTTCACCCAAAATATGGCACAACACCGTCTGTACGTATGATCAGCATAAAGAAGCTGCACAAACACTAACAATATTCACTTTCCATCCACAATGAAGCCTCTTTCCTTTGAAAGAGATAAAAGTATTAAATATGGAAATAAGACACTCACAGTGTCACATCTTAGAGATGTGTGCAGGCGCCAGTTCTTCTTCTCTGAACTGATTTCTCTGAGCTTTCGGGGCGTGAATGACGGCGTGAAGCCCTCGCCGCCTCCATCTTGGATGTTAGTCCTTGGCATTTTGTCTTTGTGTCACCGTGGTGGTTGTGTGGAACGGGTGGAGTCAGGTGTGCATCTCCTGCATGAAGGACGGTGAGCTCTGCCTGTGGGACACGGAGGAGCCTCCGCTGTCATCCCACACACACACACACACACACACACACACACACACACACACACACACACACACACACGCACACACACACACACACACACACACACACACACACACACACACACACTCACACACACACACACACACACACACACACACACAGGCACCGTAGGTCTTTTTCATCGATGATTTGATGGACAAGTCTCACAGAGAAAAAGGAGACAGGTGTTTTAATTAAGAGCCTCTGCAGGGTCAGAACTTTGATGAGACACACACACACACACACATTCATTTCATCTATAAAAGGGTACTTAAAGGAGGGCCAGGTGGTCGGTGTCACACTCCAACACCTGCGTCCTCACTGGACCAGATGCTTCCCGCCGCGAGTGGCTTTGTAGGTGTGTTGGTGAGTGTGTGTGAGTGTGTGTGTGTGTGTGTGTGTGTGTGTGTGTGTGTGTGTGTGTGAGTGTGTGTGTGTGTGTGTGTGTGTGTGTGCATTTCACGGCTCACTGATCAGCAGAATATAAAACGTGTATTGAGTCTAATAAATATTTTCACTTGCTAAGCTTATTTTCTTTTTGTTTGAACGTGTGACCTCGTCTCTGCTGGACCCTTCGTGCCGAACATCTGGACCTGCAGGTCAGAGCCGTCTTATTCAAATCACAGACCACAGACAGACGCCATCGCTCATCCTGCACCACCGACCTTTAAACGTCGCCCCCCCGCAGGAAGCGTTGTTCCTGTGGGAATCGAACAGGACGCCGCTGGTCGTCTGTCAGGGTGAGAGAATCCCTCCGAGAGGATGAGACACCTGTCAGTCAGGTGTCCACCTTTCCCTGCTGTGACCCCCCCCCAACAGCACCTCTGCGGGGGGGGGAAGTCACCGCTTTGTGTCTGATACTGGTCCCTCTCCCTGTATAGTGGGCCATTTAGGGTCAAATAAAGCTGATTGACAGGTTGTTCCTTCATCCTCATCATCATCAACATGCTGCAGTTTATTTTGACTCAGTCAGAATGAGGATTCATCCACCGCAGAAAATAGACCCAAAAACAAATGCACCATTTCCTCCTTCTTTCAATTGGTCAAACTCATTTAAATGAGTGTGTGTGTGTGTGTGTGTGTTGAAGTATGTGTGAAGACAGAATGGAGGTCGTTGGTCCATCTTTGCCCTAATTTGATTAATTTTGCCCTCGTGGCATCTGAAGGTCTAATCTGAACACGGTGAACCAGGAGGTGGAGGATACACACACACACACACGCACACACACACACACACACACACACACACACACACACACACACACGCACACACACACACAACCCCAGAAACAATCAGTCGCCTGCGCCCGGCTGTCTGGAAGGATGACAACCTCCATTGATTTGTTTTATGCTTTAAACCCACCAAGGTCAAAGCAGCCTGTGGGACGAAGACGCCACAGCCTGTAACAGGTGGACGTCGTCATGGTGACGTCACCACTCAGCTCGTGGACTGAAGATTTTAAGCCTTCATCTGCACCTCACATTGTTAATATGTTGTAAATGTCTCTGGTAGGGACCTGTCAATCAGTGTCTAGCCCCGCCCTTATTTATGATCTAAACCTGTCAATCAGCGCGTATAATGCTTTCTTCCCCAGAAAAGTTCTTCACTCACTGATGGAACCTCAACTTTGTTTATGTGTTGCTAACAAGGAGACACCAGATCCACGAGGACTCGTCCACGTCGTCCATCCGTCTCCAGTCGATACTAACGTGATCTCACTGAGTTATTCCTGCTCCAAGGAGGAGGAGGAGGAACCGACGAGGCAGACGGCTACTTGAGGGAGTCT
Organism: Pungitius pungitius; assembly: GCF_949316345.1. NCBI lineage: Eukaryota > Metazoa > Chordata > Actinopteri > Perciformes > Gasterosteidae > Pungitius > Pungitius pungitius. The sequence goes on from NC_084911.1 coordinate 799,101, forward strand.
GACTGTAGAGACAGAAGCATCCATTGATCTGACGTTAAGAGTCCTCCTCATTACCATATTGCTGATTTAATGTCTCCTCGTTGAGGAGAATTAGAACCTTTGAACAGCGTCCTCTCAGTTCGGAGCTCTTTCCCACCGACTCCAACTTCTAACATCTGGATGCTTCTCGTCGGCTTCTGATGGGTCGTGTTAAAGGTCTTCAGATAAGGTACATATGTCTGCATATGTCTCCAGGGCAACCAGCTGATGGGGGGGGGGGGGACTCAGCTGAGTCTCTGTGTTGAAGGTGTCAGGAGCTCTGTGAGGTCTCCATCCTAACGTCTTCCTCCAAACAGTCCTCCTCTGGCTCCTGAACCAGATCATTACAGAGCATTCACCTGCTGGCCGGGACACCTGCCGCGTCCCAGCATGCATTGCACTGGGAGCATTGATCTAAAACTGCTCATCTCTCAGTGAAATTTGCCTCTGCAGCCCAAAAGAAATCAATAAATATTTATGTTAAAAAGATGTTCTTCTTCAATAAGAAGCAAAAGACGTGATGACGTCTGAAAGTGCAGCTCTGAAGAAACTAAAGAGAGAGAAACCAAACATGTGAGAAACACAACTCTCTTATCCAATAAGAGAGCAGGTGCCTCCTTAGATCCTTCCCTTCAGGGTCACCCCCCCCCCTCTCACGTTACATATCTGCAGGTATTTGTCACATGTCGGTACAGAACCCCCCCTCTTGTAAAGGGGGGGGGTTGTTCTTCTCATGGCCTCCTGGTGTAGAAGGATCAGGATCAGCAGCGAGGGGAGTGTGAATAAAACATGGAGCCTGACGAGGACGAGGTTTAGGGGGTGTTTCCGCCTCCTCACGCCCCCCCCCCCCCAAAAGAAAACCTCCCCCAACGTTTTTCATTAAAAAATCTCAGAAATTGGTGGTTTCCATCTGCAGGAGATCGAAGGAGTCAGGTGAGCTTTCCAGTAACAAGCCCCCGCTCCGCCTGACTGATCCTGACACCTGACAGCCCCCCCCCGACCCCCCAGCTAATGGACCCTGTGAATTTCAATAGAGGCTCAAAGGATCAGGAAGCTGAGACACCAGAAACACAAGGAAGGACCACTGTGTCTGTGTCAGTCTCTGGTCTCTTTCCCTCGTGTCTTTGTCTCTCCAGTCTCCAGCCGCCATATTCTCTGTCTCTATTCTCTGTCTCTATTCTCCGTCTCTATTCTCTGTCTCTATTCTCTGTCTCTAGTCTCTGTCTCTATTCTCTGTCTCTATTTTCTGTCTCTATTCTCTGTCTCTATTCTCTGTCTCTAGTCTCTGTCTCTATTCTCTGTCTCTATTTTCTGTCTCTATTCTCTGTCTCTATTCTCTGTCTATAGTCTCTGTCTCTATTCTCCGTCTCTATTCTCTGTCTCTATTCTCCATCTCTATTCTCTGTCTCTATTCTCTGTCTCTATTCTCTGTCTATAGTCTCTGTCTCTATTCTCTGTCTCTATTCTCTGTCTCTATTCTCTGTCTCTATTCTCCGTCTATATTCTCTGTCTCTATTCTCTGTCTCTATTCTCTGTCTCTATTCTCCGTCTCTATTCTCTGTCTCTATTCTCTGTCTCTAGTCTCTGTCTCTATTCTCTGTCTCTATTCTCTGTCTCTATTCTCCGTCTCTATTCTCTGTCTCTATTCTCTGTCTCTAGTCTCTGTCTCTATTCTCCGTCTCTATTCTCTGTCTCTATTCTTTGTCTCTATTCTCCGTCTCTATTCTCTGTCTCTATTCTCCGTCTCTTGTCTCTCGCCTCTTGTCTCTATTCTCCGTCTCTATTCTCTGTCTCTATTCTCCGTCTCTATTCTCTGTCTCTAGTCTCTGTCTCTATTCTCTGTCTCTATTCTCTGTCTCTATTCTCCGTCTCTATTCTCTGTCTCTATTCTCTGTCTCTATTCTCTGTCTCTATTCTCCGTCTCTATTCTCTGTCTCTAGTCTCTGTCTCTATTCTCTGTCTCTATTCTCTGTCTCTATTCTCCGTCTCTATTCTCTGTCTCTATTCTCTGTCTCTATTCTCTGTCTCTATTCTCCGTCTCTATTCTCTGTCTCTATTCTCTGTCTCTAGTCTCTGTCTCTATTCTCTGTCTCTATTCTCTGTCTCTATTCTCTGTCTCTATTCTCCGTCTCTATTCTCTGTCTCTATTCTCTGTCTCTATTCTCCGTCTCTATTCTCTGTCTCTATTCTCTGTCTCTAGTCTCTGTCTCTATTCTCCGTCTCTATTCTCTGTCTCTATTCTTTGTCTCTATTCTCCGTCTCTATTCTCTGTCTCTATTCTCCGTCTCTTGTCTCTCGCCTCTTGTCTCTATTCTCCGTCTCTATTCTCTGTCTCTATTCTCCGTCTCTATTCTCTGTCTCTAGTCTCTGTCTCTATTCTCTGTCTCTATTCTCTGTCTCTATTCTCCGTCTCTATTCTCTGTCTCTATTCTCTGTCTCTATTCTCCGTCTCTATTCTCTGTCTCTATTCTCTGTCTCTATTCTCTGTCTCTATTCTCTGTCTCTATTCTCTGTCTCTATTCTCCGTCTCTATTCTCTGTCTCTATTCTCTGTCTCTATTCTCTGTCTCTATTCTCCGTCTCTATTCTCTGTCTCTATTCTCTGTCTCTATTCTCCGTCTCTATTCTCTGTCTCTATTCTCTGTCTCTATTCTCTGTCTCTATTCTCCGTCTCTTGTCTCTTGTCTCCGTCTCTATTCTCCGTCTCTTGTCTCTATTCTCTGTCTCTATTCTCCGTCTCTATTCTCTGTCTCTATTCTCTGTCTCTATTCTCTGTCTCTATTCTCTGTCTCTATTCTCTGTCTCTATTCTCCGTCTCTTGTCTCTTGTCTCCGTCTCTATTCTCCGTCTCTTGTCTCTTGTCTCCGTCTCTTGTCTCTGCAGCGGGACCAGAGACCAGAGGGACACTGAGCGGGTTGAATATTAATCCATCATTTTCATCTCCTCCTCTTGTCACTTCCTGTCTCCGTCTCCACAGCTGCAGCCATCAATCACACATCGTAGGACACACACACACACACACAGACACACACACACACACACACACACACACTCAAACAATGTGAGTGAATAAATGAATGCATGTCGGCTAAACAAGTTCCATTTCAATCTCTGTTTTAACATCCTGTTTGTCTATTAATCACTTCATCACGTCACTAATTAATCACTTCATCTATTCATTTAGACACCAGTTCATTGATTCATCTTTTTCTTTCTCCTTGTGAATCGTTCACGATACCGTTGGCTTCCTCTGATCTGTTTTAATGACATTTATGTAAATCATTGACGAGTGTTTCTAAAAACCTGAAAGCAAAAAGTCAAATAAAGCACTTCTCATTCATTCATAAACTAATCAAATAAACAACGTGGGATTTAAATGGACTGTCAATATCTCTTTA